>NW_027494105.1:0-115000 GCF_021521415.1 Bidens hawaiensis | reverse complement strand
TGGACTCAAGTAGGGGTTTCTGTAACGTATTAATAAGCTATACCCATGCTGCGGGTTGTTTCATACCATAAATAAACTCGAACACTCAAGAAATCTGTTGGGCAGGCGGATTCACATCTCTTACAACCGACACAATCCTCTGTTCTTGGAGCAGAAGCTATTTGTTTGGCTTTACATCCGTCCCAAGGGATCATTTCTAAAACATCCGTAGGACAGGCTCGAACACATTGAGTACACCCGATACATGTATCATAAATCTTTACTGAATGCGACATTGGATCTATCTATTTTTTAACGCTATAAAGTTTCAATCTAGTAAATTGATAAATGAATTATATATTTAAATACTAGTACTAGATGAATCGATGAGTTCCCCGTTTTTTTCTCTATTTCTGGATTGACAGTGCCAAAATACTTTGATTTCTTATCTTTGTGATAACATGATCATATCTTACATGGCAGCATGCTAATTGAAATTAATTTACTAATTGAAATTAATTTATGAAAATTATAATGTGATAATTTATATTATAATATTACTTATTCAATAAATTTGATTGATTTATACGAGTTGATTTTCTGTTACGATAAATTGATGAAACAATAGCGAGTCCAATAGCGGCTTCAGCAGCTGCAATAGCTATAACAAAAATAGAAAAAATGAATCCTTTTAGTTGACGACTATCAAAAAAATCAGAAAATGTTACAAAATTGAGATTAACCGCATTTAATATAAGTTCAAGACACATAAGAGCCCTAACCATATTTCGACTTGTAATCAATCCATATAGACCAACAGAAAATAAATAAGCACTCAAAAAAAGTACCTGTTCGAGCATCATTAACCAACTCCTTATAAATCTCGATTCATTTCAATATGAACAACAATTTAACCAATTGGATTGACTAGAATATAACGAGTAATGCAACAAAGTAATATATTGGGAATGGATTGAACTAATAAATAATTTCTATTTTATATACAAAGTCAAATAGAAATTTATATACAAAGTCAAATAGAAAAAAGGAAAGACATGTGATAGCTCATAACAAGGTTTTTCCAGTTATAAAGAGTTATTATTGACGAGCTACAGCAATTGCGCCGATTAACGCAACTAAAAGAATTATTGAAATAAATTCAAACGGAAGAAAAAAATCTGTTGATAAATGAATCCCAATTTGTTGACTATTACTTATCAGATCTTGCTCGTGCAACTGCAGCAGGATTTGAAAAAGGAATTGATCGTGATTTTGAACCTGTTCTTTCCATGACCCCTCTTAATTGAGACAGGAAATCAAAGACTTGAAATAGGAGTCACTTCGGTTCCCTCATATATTGTCATAAACAAAAGATTTTATTTATATTGATTGGCTAGGCGGGATAGCCTAGCCACTTCCCCTTATTTATGAGAATGAAACCATCCAGTCAAAATCAATCCAATAAATAAAAAAATATATTCAACAAGCAAAAAAGGAGAGAGAGGGATTCGAACCCTCGATAGTAAACTATACCGGTTTTCAAGACCGGGGCTTTCAACCACTCAGCCATCTCTCCGAAATACAATTTTATTTTATTCCTCCGAATATAACATGGCCATATGAGTGGATACCGCCACTATCAAAGATCTCGGGTGTGATGGTCAATCTATCTATCCCGATATATGGATAGATATATGATTCAGCATGCCCTTTTGTAAAATCAAATGTAAAAAAAAAAAAATTCCACTCTCCCCCGACTCCAGAATAAAGTGGTAAAGGGGGGTAGTAATATAATAAATCATATAGAATCAATTAGAATCAATGGATTCGTGGTAAAATCCCTTTATGATGTATTTTAGTACAATTTTTTGCTGATATAGGGATCAAATGGTATAGTTCATTTGTTGGTAGCTTGGAGGATTAAAAGCATGACTCTTGCTTTCCAATTGGCTGTTTTTGCATTAATGGTAAAATCCCTTTATGATGTATTTTAATACAATTTTTGGCTGATATAGGGATCAAATGGTATAGTTCATTTGTTGGTAGCTTGGAGGATTAAAAGCATGACTCTTGCTTTCCAATTGGCTGTTTTTGCATTAATTGCTACTTCATCAATCTTATTGATTAGCGTACCCGTTGTATTTGCTTCTCTTGATGGTTGGTCAAGTAACAAAAATGTTGTATTTTCAGGTACATCATTATGGATTGGATTAGTCTTTCTGGTGGGTATCCTTAATTCTCTCATCTCTTGAACCTATTGTCCTAGATCCAAAACCGAAATGACCCTCTGAATTATTCTTGGTTGTGAGACACATTCACATTCAATAGAAGTCCCCAATATAAGTCCCCAAAATCAAAATAAAGATAGGAAAAAAAATGAAAAAATTAGATTATTAGATTAGAGGGGGGGGCAACTTCTTGTTCTTGAAAAAAAAATGAATATTTCATTCAAATTAATAAAAAATTTGGGCTCAATCTGAAGAGAGTCTCCGGCCCAGCACTGCACAAATATGCTCCAGACATATATATCATATATGTGTGGACATATTGTGTATTATCGACATATTGTGTATCAAGAACGAAACAAAAAGCGGATATAGTCGAATGGTAAAATTTCTCTTTGAAAATGGTTATAAAATAGAAATTACATAGAAGTTAAGCAGGATAACTTTGTGAAATATCTATAAAATACTATAGTTATAGCAATATAGCACAAATATTTTTTGATTTGAATGAATATTTCATTCAAATCAAAAATATTGTGGAGTTCAAGGGAAATATCCAAATACATGTCTTATTCTTTTCAATAATCCATACTTATAGCAATAAAATACTATAGTTCCTACCCCAAGTGATAAATGATGAATTCAAAATATCTATGCTATATCTTCTATGTATCTATAAAGGACCAGAAATACCTTGTTTACGTATCATTGGGAAGTGCATTAACATAAATACGGCAGTAAGAAGTGGCAATACAAAAGTATGTAAACTATAAAAACGAGTCAAAGTGGACTGTCACACACTAGCACTTCCGCGCAATAATTCTACCAAAGGTGATCCTATTACAGGGATAGCGTCAGGTACACCCGTTACAATTTTCACGGCCCAATAACCAATTTGGTCCCAAGGTAAAGAATAACCAGTTACACCAAAAGATGCAGTCAATACAGCCAGAACCACACCTGTAACCCAAGTTAATTCGCGCGGTTTTTTAAATCCACCGGTGAGATATACACGAAATACATGTAGGATCATCATTAGGACCATCATACTTGCCGACCATCGATGAACTGATCGGATTAACCAACCAAAATTAGCTTCAGTCATTATGTATTGAACAGAAGCAAAAGCATCAGTAACGGTCGAACGGTAGTAAAAGGTCATAGCAAATCCTGTAGCCACTTGTACTAAAAAACAAGTAAGCGTAATCCCCAATATAAGTTTAAAAACTCCCATTATCTTCTAACAGGGTATGGTTTGAGATTGGTACATAGTAGCGAGAGGAGACGACAAATGAAGGTACGGTATTGAGTATATGCAGAGATAGCCATATTCGAACATGGTAGCATCCTAGATCTTGTATATAAGAGCTGCCAAGGCTGAACAATTTATGTGAACTGAACATTGAGATCTAAGTTTTAATCCTACAACCATAAAGAATCCTTCTATAAAACATTTTATGTTAACATTAATGCAATTTTGTTTTTTTTTTTTGTTTTTTTTTATGTATCAGCTACCCCTACCCCTACCCCTGAACAAATTTTCATAGTCCCTTCTAATCCTCTATCTCTCAACTTTTCATAAAAATCTGTCACTGGTTAATATCAAGATAATGAGATCTAAAGCTAGTTAGTGATGTTCTTAGATAAACTCATAAAAGTATTAAGCCCTGATCTTCCCATATGAAACTATGAAAGCCTTACTATCAAAACATGTAACCACATAGGCTAAATAACAAAAGACTAAAGCCCAATCTCAATTTTATGAGAAAACAATGATAACAACGCAGTTATTGTTATTGACGTTGTCAATAAAGTTATAGTTTGGTAAAGGTCAATATTTGAAAAATTATTCCTTACCCAACTAATAAAGAAAGCATAGCATCTCTATTCTCTTTTCCTTTTTTTTCCTTTTCTCTTTCTATTATTTTTTCATTTTTTGTTGTCTTCATCAAATCATCATTGTTTTAAGTTTTTCACTTATTTTATTTTTGAGACATTTTCTTTACAATTTGGTCCTTTTTATTTTCATCATAGTAAAATTTATGATGATTTGAATGCCTTTTTGGTAGCACATGATGTACCATATGTATTCAGTTGTACTATTCACGTTAAATCTATTGTTTTGATGTAAATTCACATTGAAGTTAATTTGAACCAATGCAATAGTAAGGTTTTAGAATTTTTCACACATACATATGCTAAAATCAAATACGTGTAACTTTTAATTTGATGAAATAACCACGTTACTTCAATTTGTCGTAGTGTAATAATGCATTCCACCACAATGAACTAGAGTAATTATTATCATGTACTTCAAAACAATTTCAGAATAATAATTGTTATGGTTCAAGCTAGGGATGAGATCGGTACCGTACATGCACCCGAAAGTACCGTACATGAAATTAGTATATCTGGGTACCCATACCTGTACACAATTTTATGGTGTGGATACGGGTACGAGTACAGGTACTTTCGAATACGGTACTCGCTTTGGTACCACTTTGTTCTTTTTTTTTAAAAAAAAAATCTCCACTAAACTAGGTGTCGGTACCGTACAATACCGACAAATTGTTATCTATAATACCACAACCAAAACCGTAATAACACAACCAAAACATAATACTAAAATTAAAAATAAAATAAACCATAATATACCTCCATTCATAATCAAGTCATGAATTCCAAAACATACACAGTCTCCCAAAATTTTTTATCAAAAGGTTTAAAACAAAATTAACTTATATTCGTTTAATTTTCGCTAGTCATCTTTCCATTTTCCCTTTTCCTTTTCTTTGCTTATTGCTTCCTCAATTTCTATAGAAAAATATGTTCTGTAAAGGGTGCTTCGCGATACGCGAAGGACAAGAATATTCAAAGGCGGGTTCTTAGTCCTTCGCACTACGTGAACAGACAAATTGTTAGTACTTCACGCTACGCGAAGGAACTCATTTTTTGCCTATAAATAGGCAGCCATGTGGTGAAAACCCATTGATCCAACACACTTTATATACACATACTTTACCTCGATCTCGACGTTCCGACGTGTTCGTGTCTCGAAGTTCGTGCAAGTAGTAGAACCTTTGTCGGTTTATTTATTTCGATTACCCGACGATAAGAAGAAGTGCTGCCCGCGTCAAGCCTAAGCATTTCTTATAAAGCATGCATATAAGGTATGAGTTCTGCCTGACTATTTTATTATATATGGCTTAGCCCCTAGTCGGGAATATAGTCCATACCTTTATCAAATAATAAGTGACATATAGCTTTTATAAGACAAGGGTATAGTTGGAATATAAATCCTCTATAAAATAAAGTTTTATAATGTTTCTTATATAAGAAGAAACCTAATATATATACGTTTCTTCATGGAGAAGAAACGTAATGTATGAATGATAAACAAAGAAGGGACCAAAGGTCCTTATGTTTTACAAATAAAGGATTAACAAGGTAAAGGTTATGCGAACAGACTAAAGGTGTGAAGCTAGATCGGTGATCTAGTTATTTATAAATGTTATTCTCGTACTATAGGTCAGATGTAACAATCAAGCATAAATTAGTGAGACACACTGATCAGAACAAAGGTGAATACGGTTAAACTCTTTACAAGTAAACTTTATAACTCGAGTCTTAGAAATGTTTACATGGGATTATGTATCCCTAAAACTTTATAAACAAAGGTAATCGATGGCCCTCAAGCTATCGTATACGTTTGTCTGGATCCTTACATGTATGGGTAGACGGTGGGCACACCGCACCACACTTGCTAATGCCTCCGTCATGTTTGGTCGGGCCTAAGTAATGTTCGAGAGGGGATTATCTTTTGTATATTGGTAGTTGCTAAGTACTCGAACGCTGCGATGTTTGTTGAGTGGTTTTGAGTTGCGCTGGAGTTTGTAATAGTACTTCAGACTTTCAGAACTTGCTTATTTCCTATGCCACGTTGGGCCGAGGCCTACAACTTCTCAAGGGGATAACTAAGTATCAACATTATTTTGTGTCAACATGTTCACCAGAACGAATATGAACAAAGAACTTCGTTCGAATAACTAAATGAACGAACATGAACAAAAGGCATGCTCGTTCATTTGTGTTCACAAAAGCCCAGTAATTTATTATGTTTAGCTTGTTTATGTCCGTTAATGCTTGTTTATTAAAGGTTTTTAGTACCTTTTAATGACATTTCTAATCTTACCATATTGATTTGATAATGGACGAACATGAACAAGACTTTGCTCATTTACAACCCTATATCTAATAATGAACCGAGTAAAAATAAAGTTGGTCATCCACAGGTAATAAAGTTAGTTTTATTTCATATTTACATTGTTATTATATATGCATAATCTAAAGCGCATCATACACCATAACAAGACTTTGCTCCTTTACAGCCCTATAGAATCTTTCCCGGCACTCCTCATATCCACCTTAGATACAAGCTTTCTCCAAATCGTGCTTACGGTAATGGGCCTAACCCCATTGTTGGGCTTAAGCAGCGGGGCTAAAGGGGTAGAAGCCATAAACTTTGCCAAAGCACCGGGGCATCTCCCCAAACCACAAATTAACCACGTCGGTACTAGCCTTAATTAACCCATAGCAATCGTTGATCCTTCCCCACATAGGGCATCGATGAATTTGTCGACGTGGAAAAGAAACGTACGAATAAAGCAAAGTAATTATGTTTGAACTTGAGTAATTATTATTACGCATTAGTTTTTAGTTTTTAAGTAGCGTAATAATACTTATTATACTTCATATTATTGTAATGTATTTATTATTAGTTTAGTACATCTCAGTAAAATGAACTAAAATAATAATTAGAGTAATTATGCTTGAACTAGGTATGAGATTTTTTTTCTCGAATATCCGTACCCGTTCGGGTACTTGTACCTGTAAGTGTCTATTGGGTACGGGTACCAAAATTTACTGGTTTTAGGTACGGTTACAGGTACGTGTGCTACAGGCACTAGTACCCGTTTAGAATAAGTATGGGTTTTTATTAGGTTTCCAACACTAATAACTTAACTTTCAAGCGGGATTTTCAAATCCTAATGCATATATATCATTGAATCAATTCCTTCTCGATCTATGTGTGTATATTCATATATTGTGTATTAGTATATTTTTATTTCATGTATGTGTAATTATGTATATCATTAATAACTAGTATTAACTTTTTTCTTGTTATTTTATAGAAATTGAGGAAGCAATAAGCAAAGAAAAGGGAAAGGGAAAAGGAAAACAGAAAGATGACCAGCAAAGATCAAACGAATGTTAACTTTCTTCGCGCATAAGTTAATTTTGTTTTAAACATTTTGTTAAAATTTTTTGGGAGACTTTGTATGTTTTCGAATTCATTACTTGATTATAAATGGAGGTATATTATGGTTTATTTCATTTTTAGTTTTAGTATTATATTTTGGTTGTGTGATTATGGTTTTGGCTGTCCTATTATAGATAACTGTTTGTCGGTATTGTATGGTAACGATACCTAGTTAGTGGCGATTTTTTTTATTTAAAAGAAAAAGTGGTACCAAAGCGAGTACCGTACCTGTACCAATATCATAAAATTGGGTAGAGGTACCCAGGTTTACTGATTTCAGGTACGGGTACAGAGATATCCTTTATGACGTGTTAAAACGAGCAGGGATCTCGGCAAAAAAAAGCTCCCGTGAATGTCGGATCCCCTTGAAGGGAGGTATACTCTCCGACCAGCAGACGTTCTTGTGTTTGGATTGGTAGGGGGAAGCACGCTTGTATATACCTTACTGGAGTATCCCCCCTTGTCGGGCTTTGAGATACCGGGTTTGTTGTTAGGCAAGAAGTGTTGAAGGCGGAATCAGGAAAATTTGCTAAGCATGAGAAAGTATGTGTTGTGAATCAACACATCTTCATTACTTTTGTTTTTGATACATTTGGTTCCCTTGCCTTCAACACATCTTCATTACTTTTGTTTTTGATACATTTGGTTCCCTTGTCCCCGAAACTATTACGTTTCTCAAAAGAGTTCAACGGATCGTACATAGCAACTTATCGACGCCAAAGAACTATAACTTTGTTTTCAGTTGGATCGGGTTTCTCATTCAAAAGGAGTGGCTGCGCAAATTATTGCCCGCTTACCCACCTCTATATTGTAATTGGATTTTTTTTATTTAATATATGACGGTGTATTTGATGGATTAAAAAAAATACAAAGCATATAATAAATATAAAGTAAAAGTATAATTAAAAACAAGTACGATAGTTTAATTTTATATTAGTAAAGTAAAAGATGGACAGGTTAAAAGACAAATATGTCGACTTCGAGACTTTCACTTTGACCGTAATTTTAAGTAAATAATTATTTAAATATTCATCTTAACCTCATATTCTCTGCATAAGCTAGCATCTTATTGATTCTTTTCTTAATATTAGTTTTTTTAATAACAATGATAAATCAGGCTTAATGATATTTTTTTCAAATACTAGGTGTGTCCATATAAGGATTTCAATATTTCTCCTTTTCCTATTTCTTAATTGGCTAAAATAAAAGTTGGTAACAATTTTTTTTTCGAAAATTCTGCACACACCAGAAGGTTTGCTAGAAAACCCTCTTATAGGTATAGGCGGCGTATAGAGCTATATGCCACATATAAGGGGTTTTTTTTTAAAAAAAAAACTCCCATATTTTGTTTTATTATGTTTTTTTTCTTTGTTTTCTTTTTTGTTTTGTTTTTTATGTTTTTAATAATAAATTGATAAAATAAATAAATTGTTTTTTATTTTATATTAATAATACAATAAATTGTTTTTATATTTTATACATATTCTACAGATACAAGCATTAGAGGATGATACTTAGAGAAGACACTAGACTTAGTTTATTTAAACAGATGGACAAAATGTTTAATTGTATTTAAATTTCCTTATATTCTTTGTTTTCAAGCTTGTGTATTTGATGTTGAATTTAATTAATGATAATATTGTCACTTAATAGTGTCACATGTGTTTTGTGCAATCTGTACGTCACACTTAGGCGTTCCGCTTAAGCTAGGGTGTTACAAAGATGAGGGGGGGGGGGGGGGGGTTCTTCCCGTAACCACCCTCCGGCGTGAGAATAAGTACAGTTCTGTAAAGAGAGAAAATGTGCTAGAGTGATTGATGTATTATGTGAAGTATGAATGAATACTTTATGATGATGAAGGTATTTACAATTGGGGGATGAAGGGAATGTGATTGGTGTGGTTGTCTTTTCCAAAAGATTCTTTTTCTACATGAATAGACACGTACACGCTTTGATTAGAGGCAACAACTAATGCATGGTGGTTACCAAGTGCCCGGGTGTCTCCCTCTCATTGGTTACATCACCTCGTGTTCTCCGTAAAGGAGGTAACAGTCCTGGTCAGGGAATAATTTAGCGATCTTCTAGAAGGATATGAAGGATATTGTTACAACCGTTCTCCTTTCCTAAGTAAGAACTCTTATTGTTTCTTCCTCGTGCAGAGTTTTTTATGGTCAGCAGGTACTACTGAGATGGCCAGCGGATATCTTTCTTGGACTTGCGGATCGCTTTACTACCTACCTCTATAGAAAGATGTAGTGTTAATTGTCTATAAATTATCTCGATCTTGCTCCTACAAACTGATTTTAGACTACGCGCGCGCGCGTGCACACACACACACATATATAGGGGAGGGATATTTTGATAACCTTGTTGAGTTTTAAGAACTCCATTTTTGGTCACACATTTAATTAAATTGATTAGATTATGTGGTTGAGATTAAAAAAATTAAAGTAGGAGAGAGAGTAAATATGCAAGTAATTACACTAATTTTTAGGAGAGTAAATATCTCTCCCCTATATATATCTATATATAAGGGAGAGATACTTTGATAACCATGTTGAGTTTTAAGAATTTAATAACTCAATTCTTGGCCACGCATTTAATTAAATGGATTGGAATATGTGGTTGAGATTAAATCTGAATAAAAAGTCAAAGTAGGAGAGAGAATAAAAATGTAGGTGATTACACTAACTTTTACGTCCGTTACACATGTGTAAAAAGTCGTCTCGGTGCGTAAAAAATTCTGTAATTTTTTACGTATATGTAACCTACATATAATACGCATGTGTAAAAAAAATTCGTTACGTTAAGTTCTTTCTAGTTCTTAAAACTCAAAGGGGTTCTCATTTGAAATCTCCCATATATATATATATATATATATATATATATATATATATATATATATAGGATTAGGATCATATGAGAACTTTTTGGGAATTGAGAACTGTGAGAACCATTTTGGACCACAAAAAAAACCCAAAAATAAAAAAATCATAAAACAAAAAAAAACACAAAAACTAAAAAAACCAAAATTCTTATTTATCATCCTAGTTTCTAAAAAAAACATAAAAAAATCTCGGTTTAGCTAAATTATACATATATGTATAATATGTACATATATGTACACACATGTTTTTTTTTCCTATATACATATGTATAATTTAAGGTAAATGATAATATACATATGTGTACATTACGTAACTAGAGATTAATTGAAAGTATACATATGTGTATAGGTATAATACGAATTAAAAAGAAAAACAAATCGTTTTTTTTATTATACATATATGTTTTTTCCTATACACATATGTATAACTTAAGGTAAATGATAATGTACATATGTACATTACGTAACTAGAGATTAAATGAAAGTATACATATGTGTATAGCTATAATACGAATTAAAAAGAAAAAAAATTTTGGTTTTTTTTAATGAAACCGGAATGAAATATAAGAATTTTGGTTTTTTTACTTTTTCTAAATTTTCGTTTTTTTTTTTGTTTGATAATTTTTTAAATATTTTTTTAGAGGTTATTTTTAATGGTCCAAAATGGTTCTCAAAGTTCTCAATTTGTCAATGGTTCTCTAAGGATCTTTACCCTATATATAGGCTAAGTATAAAATAAAAACCCACTTGAGTTATGAAAACTCTAGATATCTATTCTCAACCACATGTTTTTAATTAATGTTCAAATCTCGTGTTACACAATTAAAGTGAATAAAAAATGTAAATATAAATATAACTTTTTCTCTCTCCTGAAAACATATATAAAAATTAGTAAAAAAATGTTAAAAAATAGCTAAACATTTTTTTTTATGTTTCGATGTTTTGTATTAAATGTTACAACATATATTACATGTAACAAAAAAAAGCCGATGTTACATAGGGTTTTCGCGGGTTTTCACAACTCAAGTGGGTTTTCATTTTAACCTTACCCTATATATATATATATATATATTACATTATAATGCATATAGACACCTTTTCAACTTCCCGTTCTCTCTCCTTAAGACACCATAAAATTAAATGTACATTAACGCTCTGGCAAAGACCTAATGTATGTTACCGATCTTACTCCGGTGACCATCAATTTCACTTCGGTTACGTAATGTAATAAGACGGTCCAAGCAATCAATTCTGTTCTTTAGACGTGTCAAGATGAATGCGAACCACCAGTGTCACTTTATAAGCATATCTTCCGTTTCAATCCCTACACCTTTTAGGTCGCAACTCATATTTCACCTTCCAATTGTCATTCCTTTGACCTCTAATCGCTTTCTTCTACAACCGCCATTATCCAGGTATTCAATTTCGCATCAAATTCACGTTCCAAATCACCAAATTGTATCAATTGTATACCTTATTTCAGCAATTAATTGTAATATATTTTTTTAATTTTTTTAGTGATTTATTTTGGATAGTGATGGTAAATTGCTAACTTAGTAACTGAATGCATTCATTTGCTATGATTATGATGCAGGGCTTTAGCCTAAAGAGCGTAGGCGGGTAAGGTTGGCAAATTGCGGTAATGAGGCCATGGATGGAGAAATAAATATAATATAAATATTATTTTCTTCAACTTTGAAGGTATATGTAAGTTCATTCCTTTTAAGTTTTCATTTTTTTTGTCAAGGTCATCACCACATGCCCGAGACTAGATGACTATGTCTTTATGAGGAACAATGTGTGAGTAAGTTAAGGACTTCTATAAACAAGATATCTGTTTATTCGGCACTTTTTGTTTCATTTGATTAGATTTATTCGGTTCATTTTCCTCTTAAACCGGTTATAATTTGGTTATTTAATTAAACCGGGCACAAAGATTTGTGGAACCAGTCACCGAACGGAACTGGATTCGCAATATGGATACGATTAGAAATCGATCAGATAACCGAATTTACCATTTACTTTGGTTTTTTTCAAGTTCGATTTTTGCATTTTTCTGGTTTTTTTGCACAACTCTACGTGTAACTCGCGACCTCAGCTCGATAATGAATATATAACACAATATATTATTTTTACTTATTACCACAATTTTATATACAATAATAACGTACCATAACGAACCAAGCCCCTAACCCCCGTTGCGACCCTAAATATCTATGTTCTTATATGAATTTTATTCAAAACCAAGTTAACCCGCCGCTAGGTGGATTCTATACCACGACTTTTTAGTCATCTAACCTCTTGCCATTTTAAATAAAACTCATATCGACATGCCACAAACCAAATTCCCGTTGCATCCCCGTTGCAACACGCGACCGTCTTAAAAAGGTATCAATTTAACTCAGGGTCAAAACATGTTATAGGCAGTATAGTTGGTTGAAATGAGTTGTTTTTTTTAAAGTACCATAATAGACCGTTATATTTTCTTATAATTCTAAGCATTAATTGATACGCTTATCTTAAAAACAACCTATCATAGTTTACTTTTTTTTTCAACTTTCATTTCTTTAGTATAGTGGAATTAGCTGCATTGCTGACCTTCTGATGGTTAAAACAAGTTAAATAATCAATAATGGTAAAAAGTTTCAGAATAACATGAATATCAGGGAATGCACTATTTGGATATTAATTAAATTAGTTCATATTCATAAATATTTAAATTTCTGTTGTTTTCATTAGAATTTATTTATAATATTTGTTAGTAATTAAAACTTAGTTAAGTGTATGTTATTGTTATTGGTTAAAATTGTTATTTAATAGTATTTCGATTATTTATAACTTATGATATTTCTCTTATTGTTTTCATTGTAATCAATAGTATTAGTATAACTATTTTAAATATTATTATTATTGTTATTTGATTAAGTATGTCACGTTTATGACACACTAATGCTATTAACTCAAAAACTTTAATTTAAATAAAACTATAAAATAAATAAATAAATAAGGAAACTAACAGATTAGTCTACAGTATATCGCAATATGATTGACATAAACGAATAACGTCTTGCAAATTGTCTTGTGTTGACCCTAAACACTTCTCATTCTCTGTCTCATTTGTCTTGTTTTTGCTAAACCTCCACTAAGATCTCTTGCATTGACTTATAGCGAACTACGATACAGTCATGAAACATACCCGTGTCATCAAATTTCTATAGCATCTCCACCCCAAACCAAATCATACCGACTGAATACGTGTTGTGTCCTCACCGCAACGCGCGGGCACACCTACTAGTGTGTGTATATATATATATATAGACACACACATTTTATGCTAAACTCCTTATTCCCATTCTGATTCCATTCTAACAAAGGGGTCATTCACATGTCATAATCACTAGTAGGTAATCATTGAAAATCAGCCTAAATAGTAAACGTATCCAACGTGCGGGTTTGTGAATAGATAAATCATTGAAAGTCAACCTAAACCGTGAACGTAGACGCACGTTGCAGCGGGCACATGTTCAACAAAATTATAAATAAGATGAAAGGAAACTGATATTAAGGTTTCTTACAAAAGAAATCACATAACTAATTAAAAACAGATCTAAGCTGCTCATAACATTTTATTGCATGAAATCAAAAGCCAATTGAGCTAGACACTGATGCAAAAGTGACCAATTATAATGCTGCTTATGCTGCGTTAATGAGCCAGCAAACCCGTGCGACTCTTGAATGCATGATTGAGCAACTACTACAACTTATATACGTGAAAACACAAATTAGTCCATCATGGAGGATGATTAGCAATACACAACTTAATTTAGCCACTAAGCAATCAGAACTAATACAACAATTGGTAACATAAAAGTGTACCAGTAACTTTGGATGACCTGCAGCAAAACAGATACTTCCGTCTCGAGAAATATAGGAGTACCTATCAAACAATTAAAACACATTAATCTTAAGCCCAACCAAAAACATATTTTCACATAGAGAAAAAAAATAGACAAAACTCCATGAAATAGTTGAAATTTCAGCTGCCACTATTCTAAGTAATCACTATTTTACTTTCAAAAGGTTAAATATATTGTTAAAGCTCTAAATAAAACACAACACGTTAGTGATCAAAAATTGAACTAAAGCAAACAATTTGAAGATGTATTCATGTTTCTCATTTGAATCAAATGGATTCGCAATTCTACTTGAAGCGCAGCTTCCAATCAAGTAAGCATTTACTAAAGCAGAACAATTCCAATCAAACCTTGAAAACCAAGAGCTTGAAAACCTATGGACCCATATGAAGTCAATGAATTTCATCAGTAGAAGGTTGAAATAATAAGCTATGGACCACAGAATATATTTTTAGAGCCCTCTACTATGTCAGGGAACTTAATGAGCATATCAAGTGCGCTATGATATTTTACTTACGGAAAATGACAATTACCTTTGTACAATCAAGTAGTCAATAAAACTTCTTTAACCAAAAGCATTTAATACAGCAGAAAAATCCCAATAAAAAGAAAAACTATTAATGCATCAAAGAATATACCTTTAAGAGTCATTTGATTATGTGCCAAGTTGGTGATGAAGTATAACTTGTAGCTGACGAATAGTGAGCATAAAAAGTGTAGTATGCTTAACTTTATTTGGTGATGTTTGTCTTCCGCCACCATACTCACCACCACAACACTACTATGGTGGCACCACCACCACCAAGCTACTTAATAATCACTTGATGAGAATAATCTCATCAGCATTCATTGAGTGAGAAAATTATAGGTTTGTGATATTAGGGAATGGCTATGCACAAACCATCGCATTCGGTTACTAAGGCTGATGTGATCACGGCAGCTTCTGGAACCGTTTCGTCTCCGATGAGGTAACCCTTTTCTGACCATGGGGTGATCTGAACTGGCTTTTGGCTGTGAAAGACTTTAGATATTACGAAGTGACATTGTGCTAAGATATTGTTTAGTATTACAAAGTAACCAACACTAAATTTTGCAAAAACAATGAATCAAAAACAAACATCACAACCTAAACTCATGAATTTGACAACTCAATCGAGAAAACCCGCATTCACGAAATTTACACGGGTTGTTAACCGAGGCTCAGGTCCGGTACACGGCTGCAACATAGGTTGCCACGCCCGAGACTGGAGCATCATCACAACCATAAACCATAGAGAACATGACAGATTCATCAACCAACCCACCTCCACCAAAACAATCCAAATAACATAGTAATCATCACCAAAAATGCCAAAGTATAGCTGATAAGTGATCTCTGTGCTTATAAAAAACCTAACCCAATTAGATATCTTGACTTTTCATCCAGCATAATTCAATGCTAATTTCTTATATGTGCCAGAAAAACCGATAAGGCATTTCATCAAACACCTTGCATGCGTGTAAAGAAACCATACCAGTTTTAGTTTCAAGAACCAAATCAAACCATGAGTTCTTTAAATGACATACAAAAGTAGGGTTTGTAAATGGAACCCGGCAACAACATAAAGAAATCCGCCACCATATTAAGGATCACCATCACCGTCGCCAAGGGTTCCTGAACAGAATCCGGCAACAACACGGACAAATCCGCGATCGCACCACCGCCACCAAGAGTTCCGAATCGGAACCCAGCAAAGGCATACACGTTGGTGGATTGAATGCGTGAAGGATCGATTGGCGAAGGTGGACATTAGAGGTGATGCTGATGCTTAGATCTCTCTCTCTCTCTCTCATCTCCTCTGCTACTAAAGAATAAAAACAACTGAATACGTGGGTTACAGGGCTTGATGAGGTGTAAAACAAAAAACACACGTGTACGTTTATGAAGAATAGACTAAATGTACAACAATATGTACATAGACAATGCATAAGAATGTTGTCTTTTAATATATATATAAAATTCATAATTCACATAAAACATTTCATGCACCAATTCTTATTTCATTCCAAGTTTTTTAATCATTTTCACATATATATAAAACATGTGTTTTTTTATGCTCACATATGTACACAGTTAGTAGGAAAATTACCTCTGATGCTGCCCTCTACTTTTTCTTTGAATATATACCTTAGAAAGACTGAACTAAAAGGAATAATAATGTAGAAAAGCTCCACTAATATTTAACTCTGGGCATATCCGACGGCAACATGAAAGAAAATGCCTTGTGTGCTTGGCCAAGAACCTATTTAAAGCAGCCATTATTATTTAAAAATAATTTTTTATACTTTAAAGAGTTTTTCTTTTCTTTTGTTTTTTTTTTTCATATTATAAAACAGTTTTTTAGTTATTAAAAATAACCAAAATAATTGTTTATTTAAAAAACGTTTCTTTAATTAAAAAGATTTTTTTATATGTGTTTTAGTACTTTTAGAGTTATTAAAAACTAACTTTTAGAGATAGTTTACCGTTTTTTTTTAATAAAAAAAATCACATTTTTTAATCAATAAAAGAGATTAAACAACATACGAATTCATCAACAAGTTGGTTCTTTTATCATGTCACGTGACATTTATCTTATGCATCCGAACCTAACAAAAAATATTCAAATGATTTTTTTTGTCCATGTAAGACATATAATAAGATAAAAAAAATACAAAACATTTTATTGTTTTTATAAAGACGTCATATCATTATTCTTTAAGTACATTTTATAATGCATTTAATAATAAATATTATTATTATGACAAAGAACAATAAATACAAAAAGAGAGAAAATGAAAAAAGATAAAATAAATGTAAGGTTTTTTATTTGATGGGTTAAAGTGAGACTTGAAATGACAAAAAATATTAGAGAGTAATAATACGTCAAATAAAATTAGAAAAGGAATTGAAAGTCTAGAGGGAAGGTATGACAAGTACACAAGGGGTGAAGAGGGTACGTTTAGCCTAACCCATTCACAATCCGTACCATTTAATTTTTTCATATTCCTTGTTCCTCAAGTATAACCAAATTTTGGGTAAATCATGGCCATTTTAAGCCTTCATCTTGCACCACCGTCTTCCGATATGAAAAATAGTTTAGTAACAAATAACGTGTTGATAAGTTATTATACATTCTCAAGCATAAAATAATTTTCTGTCTTCGCGGTGCTTTTTTCCTGGAAGCGTAGCATAGTCCAAGGAATTTCATGTATCCTAATTTTTGGCCAAGGTTCTTTTGACGATTTATCTCCTCCCCAAAATTTTGTTTATACGTTTTCTATTCTACCTTTGGGAAATTAAATAGATACCTTTTCTTTTTTCCCTCTAAAACGATTCATTTTAAACCAGAGATAGGGTAGGTCAAAGATGTGTAGTCTTCTTCTAAAACAACTTAATTTAATTTTAACCCGGGGTAAGAGTCGAGAAGTTCACTGATTTTCTAAAACTAATGATCTAATTATTGCACCCTAGAGTCACAATAGTTAGGTTTCAATCTCTAGATAAGTAGCCCCTAATTGTGATTATTCAGAGCATTTTCACAGCCTGTTTTCCATCACTATCTCTATCATTACACTAATACTCACTAAATTTCTTTTCTGTTTAATTAAATAATATTTTTTATACATTTATCATAGAGAAAGGGAGACCCATATGGGTAGTGTGTATGACTTTCAAATCACATGACAACATCGCCAACACCCCCATGTGGGCATGACTTTATTCAATGACAAATTTGACACATAAAATTGATTCCATTGTTTACCATTATTGTACTATTAGAGAATTAAAATGACTTAATAATTAACTTTCTACACATTATTATTGTGAGTATGTGATGCTAATGATTTTGTAATTTGTGGGTACTTAAAAATAAAATAAGGTGACAGTGCATGATTGAATGATGCATGGGTTTGAAAAGATAGAATGGAAAAAGTATAAACAATTTTGGGGAGGAGATAAATCGTCAAAAGAACCTTGGCCAAAAATTAATTGAGCCTGAAACTTTTGTCTGTGGGCATATTTATTTACATTATTCCGTCAATTTTATATAGATGCAAGCACACTATAGATGCACGCGTGCGTGCATATATATATATATATATATATATGACAATAACATAAATAATTAAAAAAACTGGTTTTCCAAGAATTGGTTTCACTTACGAAGTTCAAGTTATATTACCAACCCAGGATCAACTAATATGTATATATTCATACATATCAAAATTGTCTTTGTATATAATGTCAAGACTATTGTTATTGATAAATATGATAACAATTATATTAACAATGATAACATATTTTATTTATCATATTAACTAGCTTTTATCCTCTATATATGGGGTTTGTTTTACAATATTCGTTTATAATATTTATATATATTTTTTTATTTTAATTTTATTTATTGTAAGGAAGTTAATAATATACTTAGGGTTTGATGATGAAAGAGTTTCACAAAGAAATAAGATGCTATAACCTGGTTTAAAAGCTATCTGAGTTTAGTGAGACCCATAACCTGCTTATTTATTTATTTATTTATTTTTACTATAACGTTGTTTCTTAATTATAAATAATACATATTTTTTTAAAAAGAATCAAACATTAATTTTTAGTATATCCCTATTTTATAGGATTTTCATATCAAATATTTGGTTAGATTAATTTTTAATTTAATGAGATGTTATAACCCGTTTAAGGGCTATCTGGGTTTGGTGAGACCCAAACCCGCAAATTTGGGTCAAATGAATGAGAAGCCTCAATTTGCAAATAAAGCAATCCGGTGGCTTGAGAGAATATAGGAAGCAACCAAAGAGTTTTTAAAAATTTCGTTTATATATATATATATATATATTTAAGATATAAATTAAATATAATCTTATAGAAAACGGTAAGTCCAAACAACAGTGAATAAATTATGTCCTATGATTATTCATATGTAAGTATATAAATGAGGCGGTTTGTTTATGGCGGGTTTTAGTTTATATTTAACCAAAACCGACCCATATTTGACGGCTTTCAAAAAATTATTAAACTGACCCATTGGTTAAGTCGGTTATCGGTTAAAATCAGTTCGGTTATGTCGCTTATGGTTCGGTTAATGGTTATTGTTCACCCCTAGATATAGATATAACTAGAGTGTTCCGACACGCTTTGCGCGGGAAACTCGACAACGGACCCGCATATTAAAACGCGAATACGCAAAAACATCGTAACGAATATCACTTTGGCACAACAAAATAAAAGTTTATCTAACTATCAAAAGAACTTGGTTGGTATTGGTTCGGCTCATTACGGCATTGATGTGGTACCGACACTCGGTATGTGGTTACAATACAAAAAAAATATTCTATTGCGAAAAAACTCCGTTTTCATCGGAACTTATATAACTTGTTGCGAATACAACTTCGTTTTAACGGCATGACATATAAAAATATGAGCATTTCGTAACGGTATACTAAAGTTTTTAAAATATCGTATGCTAAACATTACCAAAGAATCAATAACTTAAATGTAACTTGTTCCGGATACGTGGGGGGAGACAAATAAGATCTCGGAGATTAAAGTTGAATATGATTGGGAGCCCCCCAGATGTTCTTTATGTGAGGTGTTTGGCCATTCGAACGCCCAGTGCCCGAAACAAGTTCACGATAGAAAGTTAAATGACGAACAAACGAAAGTCACTAATGATGATGGTTTCCAGAGGGTGAAGGGAAAGAAAAAAGTTAATACGCAAATCAAGAAACATAATCTTGTCTACCGACCGGTGGTTAAACCTGCTGTGCCACAAACTATAAATAAACCATCCGCTCAAGAACAAGACAATAATTATCCTGTGGGTAAACCTACAACTTCCATGGGTAAGGGGGTCCAGTTAAAGGAAAATCATACTGTCCAAACCAGTAACAGGTTTGGTAAGTTGGCGGACGAGTCGGAAAGTGATGAAGATGATGATGATGTGGAGGAGTTGGTTACGGATGTGGCTAAAGCTATGAAAGCGGATATTTTTTCTGAGGGTGCAAGCACACCCGGTGAATTGGGTGTTTAATGGGTACCATCGCCACTTGGAATATAAGAGGGTTGAACCGCCCTCTTAAACAAAAAGAGGTTCGTAAGGTAATACAAGATAATAATATTCAGGTATGCGCTATTCTTGAGTCTCACGTCAAATTAAACGCGGTTTTTGATGTTTGTAAGAAGATCTGTAATAATTGGGATTAGACCAGCAATGGTAGTGTTTGTGATAAAGGTACTCGGATTATTGTGGGGTGGAATACGGATTTGGTTGATCTTATGGTTATTGATTATTCGAATCAGGTTCTTCACGTTCAGTTAAAGTTTAAGCTTGATTGCAAGGTGATGTATGGTTCTTTCGTGTATGCTGAGAATTGTTACTTGAAAAGAAGGGAGTTATGGCGTAATCTTCTTGTTCATAAACAACTCACTCGTGATAAACCTTGGGCTTTACTTGGTGATTTTAATTGTGCTCTTAGTTTGGAAGACAGCTTGCATGGTTCTTCCAAAATTTCTACTGGAATGATTGATTTTCGTGATTGTGTTAACAACATTGAAGTTGAGGATATAAAGGGGGTCGGACTCAAATACACTTGGAGCAATAAACCGAAAACGGGTATGGGCCATTTTAAAAAGCTTGATAGGGTGATGGGAAACTCTAAATTCTTGGAGATTTTTAATGATTCTTCGGCGGTGTTCCTTCCGTACCGGATTTCAGACCACTCTCCATGTCTATTGAAATTCCCCTCTCTTATTAAAGGTAAGCCTAAACCGTTTAAATTCCCTAATTTCTTGATTGAAAAACCGGGTTATCATGATATTATTGCTAAAGGCTGGAATATTGAGGTGAACGGGTATCACATGTTTCGCGTGGTAAAGAAACTCCAGAACTTAAAACACCCTATTCGTTCTTTGCTGTACCGGCAAGGCAATCTCCATAAGAAAGTTACTGACCTAAGAACCCGTCTGGATGCTTGTCAAACCCGCCTTGACACTGACCCTACTAATTTGGAGTTGATTCGGGAACAGAGTAATTATCTTAAGGCTTATCATGAGGCGGCTAAGGATGAGGAAGAATTCCTTAAACAAAAGGCTAAAGTTGATTGGTTAAAGCTTGGTGACTCTAATACTGCATACTTTCACAATTCTTTGAAAATGCGAAACCATAGGGGTCGCATTGATATTATAAGTGATGCTCAGGGCCGTTTATTTGAGGGGTTGGATGTTCCTTCGGTGTTTGTTAATCATTTTACGAACATCTTTGGCTCTGATTTGAAACCATTGAGGAAACTGGATAATCAGATGTTTACTACTAAACTCTCGGCCTCCCAGGCGGAGTTTATGATTAGACCTATCTCCGATTTGGAAATCAAGGATGCGGTTTTCTCTATTGAGAATTCCAAAGCGCCGGGACCTGATGGTTTTTCCTCGGCCTTTTTCAAGAGTTCTTGGGATATTGTTGGGAAAGATGTGTGTTTGGCGGTTCGTGAATTTTTCAGCAGAGGAAGTCTCCTTAAACAGGTAAACCACACCATTATTGCCCTTATTCCTAAAGTGACTAATATTGTGACTCCGAATGATTTTCGTCCCATCTCGTGCTGCAACACTTTATATAAATGCATTACCAAGATTATCTCGGTTCGTATGATGAAGGGGTTGGAGTCGTTAATTGATATTAATCAGTCAGCGTTTGTGCCTGGGCGTAGGATTTCTGATAATATCCTTTTGACCCAAGAATTAATGCATAATTACCACACTAATACAGGTCCGCCTAGATGTGCTTTTAAAGTTGATATCCAGAAAGCCTATGATACGGTCAGTTGGGACTTCATACGTGATATTCTTTTTGGGTATGGTTTCCACGATAAGATGATTCAGTGGATAATGGAGTGCATAACCACTTCTTCTTTTTCGATAGCAGTTAATGGGAATTTACACGGGTTCTTTAGTGGTAAAAGAGGTCTGAGACAGGGTGATCCGATGTCCCCTTATATTTTCACGCTGGTTATGCAAGCTCTCACGTTGATTCTGCATCGAAAGGTTCGTATTGATGGATCGTTCCGTTTTCATCGATGTTGTGAAAAGTTAAATATTATCAACATTTGCTTTGCGGATGATTTGTTCCTGTTTGCTCGTGGTGATGTGAATTCTGCTAAAATTATTATGGGGGCTCTGAATGATTTCAAAGATATGTCCGGGCTTACTCCGAGTGTTCCGAAAAGTACCCGCGTTTTTCTGTAATGTCCCGGACCGTGTTAAAGGTGGTATTTTGAATATTATGCCCTTTGTTGAAGGAAGGCTCCCGGTTAAATACTTGGGGGTTCCTCTTATATCCACGAGGTTAAATTACCGGGATTGTAAGAGGTTGCTGGATTGTATGGATAGTCGGATTGGAGATTGGAAGAATAAAACTTTATCTTTTGCGGGTAAATTGCAGCTGGTCAGGTCTGTTCTTTCGTCTTTATATATTTATTGGGCTGCTGTGTTTTCTCTCCCTTCTAGACTTATTGCTGATCTTGAGAAACGGATTAAAAACTTTCTTTGGGATTATGGTCAAAATAAGGGAAAGCATAAAGTCTCTTGGGATATTGTGTGTCGGCCGAAGTGTGAAGGTGGTTTGGGTATCCGGCGTATACGGGATGTCAATAACTCTCTGCTGGTTTATCATATTTGGAGCTTAATCAATGTGCGTAACTCGTTGTGGGTTAAATGGATTTATGAGTATAAAATGAAGGGGCGAAATTTTTGGAGCTTGCAGATTCCTAACTCGTGTACGTGGGGATGGAGGAAAATTCTTCAGTTCCGTCCTCAGATTAGAAAATTTATATGGCATGAAATTGGGAATGGGAGATCTACTTCAGTTTGGTATGATAAGTGGGATGAGATTTGTCCTTTAATTGAATATTTTAACCCTAGAGCTATTCATCGTGCTGGCTTGTCTTTGGAGACCTGTGTCAGTGATGTTGTTCATCATAATAACTGGGGTTGGCCGCCGGATTGGATTTTGAGGTATCCAATTCTTTTGAACCTAAAAGAAGTCAGCATTTGTCCGGATGAGAGGGACAAGATCGTGGTAATGGATGAGAATGGGACTTCAATGAATTTCTCGGCGTCTGGAATTTGGAATCTTATTCGGAGACCGGCTGATAAGGTGTCTTGGGTGCATGTTGTTTGGTTCTCTCAATGTGTTCCAAAACACTCCTTTATGTTGTGGATTGTGCTTCATGATAGGTTGAGCACGCAGAATCGTATTATGGGATGGAAAATTGGTGGGTATCCAAATTATAACTTGTATTGCTGCCCTCTTTGTAATGGAGAGCCGGATTCTCGTAACCACCTCTTCTTTGAGTGTAAGTTCTCTGCTGAGGTTTGGAGTATTGTAAGAATGAAAGGGAAGTTGCAGGGATGTAGGAATGGTTGGGCGAATATTCTTCAATATGTGTCTCAATTTGGAATGTCCAACTCTATTGAAAATGTTGTTAATCGGCTGCTATTTGGGGCTTCGGTTTACGTTATCTGGAAGGAGCGAAACAACCGGCTTTTCAAGAACTCTTTGAAGACCCCGAAGATGGTTGCGGACGAAATCATTAGGGGGACGCGCCTAAAGCTTATGACTCTAAAGTTCAAGAATTCTGAACGGGTTAATCGGGTTCTCGAGGATTGGCACTTTCCGCGGGGAGTTTCCCACCAGATTGATGATAATGGTTGATTTGTTTTAGTTTTGTTTATTTACATTGTTCTTGTGTAAGCTTTGGCTGTGTTTACCAATGTTTGGTGGTTTTGGTTTGTTTACTCTTGTATGGCATGTCATACATGAGAACTAATATGGCACTCTGTCATATTACTTGTACTTTTTGATTGTGTGGAATGCATTTAACCGGGTGAATCCCTTTACCCAAAAAACTTAAATGTATAAGTAATAACAAAAAACTATATGGGAAGAAAAACACATGTTAAGGTACATACTAAAACCATAAAAACTTTAGATGCTATAGTGAAAAGTAAAAAAAGTTACCAAAAAGAAATGCTATAGATCAAAATTGAAACAATTTTAAACTTAGGGGACTAAATTAAAACAATCGAAAATTAAAGGACTAAATATACAAAAAAAAATTAAATTGTACTGTAACAGTAATTATTTAATATATAGGGTAATGGCCTAATGGGTTTTTGGTAATTCTTCAACTTTCCGTTGGAATGCTGAGAATCCCTTCACCAGTATAAAGGAAAGCTAATTCCATCAAATTAATTAAAGCTTTTAAATTCCCATTTCTTAATTGACTAACAAACAAAATTTTGGAAGTAAAATTTTCTAATTCTATTTCTACAGATTACAAGAACCAAATCGACCCTTAGGTGCAGGGCCGGCCCATAGGGGTGGCAGGGTGGTCGATGGCCACAGGCCCGACACCCCGTTAGGCCCGAAATATTTATTTTTTTTTGAAAAAACTTATATGTATTTTTATTAAAAAAACAATATGTATATTTAATGTTTAAACACAATTACATAACCATTAGCTTAGTCTAGTGGCAAATGAGTATTAGTCACAACCATAAGGTTGTGGGTTCTAAACTCACTTGAGACATGTTTAATTTCTTTTTTTTTATACAAAAGTTTTTTACATAACCCAAATTATAACCAAGTAAACCAATATAAAAATTAAACTATTTAAACCCAACAAAATACTCCTTTTACTTCGGCCCAAAAATTTTTTTACCTTCGGCTCAAAATTTTTTTTGCTTTCTCGGAGCCGGCCCTGCTTAGGTGCATGCATGTGAAACACTTTTTACAAGCACATGGCCTTAGGAGGCTGCATTACATGTAAGGCGGTTCACGATGCCTACTCTAAAACAAAGGTTGTTGGCACAATTATTGTTTGGCCTAAGTGTAAAGCTCAACCCATGAATTGTTAGGGTTTATTATATTTGGTAATGTCTTGACTAGCAAGTTTGGTTAGTTTATATAAGCCGAGTTATGATTAGACATTAGAATAAGAAGTTGGTGCAACCAAGTTAGGGCTCATCAAGAGTCAAACCAAGTTAAGGTTTGAGAGTTTGTAATCAGTTTTTTGAGTTATATTTTCTGATTAATAAACAAGAGTTATTTGTTTACATCGTGTTGATTATCAATCTGGGACTTGAATTGGTATCAGAGCCGAGTTCAAGAAATCGATAATCGAGTTAACGGAGATCGGCGGCGAGCGGTAGGCTGAGGAGAAGCTATCACTAGCGCATATCGGAACCGAGTTGGGTTTCCGAATCGGAGGGTATTTTTGTTAAAGCGGGTTAGTCGGACCCGTGTGTCGGTGGTTCTTTCCTGTCCGACGGAAGTGATAGGAAGAACACAAGGGTTCTCGGGTTGTGTAGCTGGAGTCGGCAATCGGAGTGTAAGTGATTGTCGGCGGCAGGCAGCGAGGAGGTTGTTCGTGCGGCGACAATTCGAAAACAAGTTGGTTTCCGTCGAGGCACGGCTGGTTGTTGGCAACGGGGAATAATCCGTTTGTGGTTATTTGGAATAATTCCGGTTGCCTACGTTTGTCGTCTCAATTTTCATAAATGTGTGGTCTTATTTGACTTTGTGATTAAAGAAGTATATTAGGTTCACAAAAGTCAACTTGGTTTTGGGTGTGCACAGAAGCTCACGAAAAAAAAAACAAAAGTTTTGTATTTTTTTTTCAAGGCAGGTTCTAGTGTTTTACACATGTTCGGTTATTTCGAGAGTTATTCGTTAACCGGGTTTACGAACAAGTAGGTTCGTGTCTGAAAAGTTGTTCAGGACTGATTGGTTTGTAGTTGTTCAAAAGAAGTGGAGCAAAGGGGGTTTAACGTCAATGGCAGGTGACAAAGAAAGACCAATAATCCAACCCAAAGTGAGTGGGGGAATTTCGTTGCAGGTTCCAAAGTTGAATGAAACTAATTACATCACACGGGCGATTGTGGCGGAAGCGATATTGGATGATCAAGACCTATGGGAAGTTGTTCAACCAAAAGAGGGTGCGGTTATTGATGCGAAGAAAAATAAAACGGCAAGATCGTTTTTGTTTCAAGTGGTGGATGGCTATATTCTTCTTCAGATTTCTCAATACAAGAACGCCCGGGATATATGGACGGCTTTGAAGGCACGGTATGTTGGGGCCGAGCGAGTTCAAAAGGCTCGACTGCTAACGTTGAAAAGTGAATTTGAGAAACTGACGTATGTGAATATATATATAAATTTGGATAAAAGTTCCACACAAATCGGGTTTTAAAAATGGTTTTCACCAACAACCAAACCACACACGAAAGGCAAGTGTACCTATCGTTTGTAGCAAAGTATCGGTAAGAACCGAATGTCAATCCATGGACACGGCGAACTTTTGATAATAAATCTTTGTAATTAATTTAACCAAACAAGCAATCAAATTGATTTTTCAAATTACTAAACTAACTTATAACAATAACAAAGCAAATAAAATACAACTAACAATCAATCCAAACAAGGCTACTTAGACTATGCATCCACTTAAACTTAGTGACAAAATGACAATGATAATGGCAAACATCATGTATTAAGCATCAATATCAAATTCCAATCAAGGCAACCTAATACTAACAACACAACATCATGATGGGTGTTTCTCAAGATAATAACCATAGATTAGTAAGTTTGTCAAAACTACCTAATCTCATAATTAAAGGAAAACTAGCATTAAAACAACAAACTAACCACCTAAAATCATGTAAAATAGACAAGCTCAAGAACACTAGTTAAACACATGAATATTTTAAATTAGCAAAATATAAACTAAGGATTATGGCCTTAACCTCTAGCAAACATCAACCAACTCAAAGAATCATGTTATCACCATACAATTTTCCAATATCAAGTGATAGGTTTCATGCTTGTTAAAATTCATAACCAAATTAATTTCCACTAGTCATTCCTAACTTAGTGATATGAACAAAGTATGCATATACAAGCTAAGTTCATAAACAAATACTTAACACATAGTTTTCCAACATATTATGGTCAAGCATCTATCAAACTAACAAGACTAGGAATTAAAACAAGCATTCAACCATTAAACTCTATTCAAGAACATATCATAAACTTGAATAACATCAACTTGCCAAAATCATGCATAAATAAATATCACATAAGTAAAAGTTTCAACATAATCTAAGTAACAAAAGTATTAGCCCATAAGGCTTGATACAACAAACAAAATCAAAGTAGTCTTACAAAGCATTGTTAAGAACAAGAAATTGCAAACTAAGATGGATGATGATTGCTACTTGCAAGGATGATCACACAAGATGGAAGCCTTGAATTCTCTCTAGCAAACAAACATTAATTTTCCAGCAAGTTTAGAGAATTCCCCTAAGGCTTCACCCTTGAAATGGAGATAATGGAGGTGTATTTATGCTTCCTGGACGTCTGGCATGGGCCCTTACACGGGCATCACGGTCGTGCATATAAGTGAAAAGTCAACACCCCGCTTTAGTCTGACCAAAAGGTCAAATTTCTCTGTTCTGGCACGGTCATTGGCATGACCCCGCACGGTCATGCAAGTCTTGCACGGGCATCCGCACGGGCATGCACGGTCGTGCAGGTCTGGCAGAATGCTGTTTTTGCCTCCGAAACGCCATCTTTTCGTGTTTTCTTTGTCAGGCGGGCGCCCGGACCTGCAAATTCACAAATAACTCAAATAAGTACCTAAAACAATGAATTTGCATAGATTTCGGTATAAATATGAGGTTAATTTGATGCAATAAGATGTACACTTTGTGTTACATCAGAAACTCAAGATGGCGGAAAACGAGACTGTTGACGAGTTTGCGGGAAAAATAACAAGTATGGTTTCAAAGGCAACGAGTCTAGGTCAAGTGTTCGAGCAAGATGTCTTGGTGAAGAAGTTACTAGATGCGGTTCCAGATAACTACTTTCAACTCGTAGCCTCAATCGAGCAAAGTGTTGATCTCGATAGTTTGATGTTTGAAGATGCTATTGGAATACTTAAAGGCATTTGAGGAACGTTTACGAAGGAGAGAGCGCACTTCAAATTCGCAAGACTAGTTACTTTTCAATCGATCGGAAAGTAGTTATAAAGGCAAGTCGTATGATCAGTCTGGTAGCCGAGGTAAGGGTTGGTCGAGTTCACAGGGGCGTGGAAGAGGCCGTGAAACAGGAGGCCCAGACCGAGACGATGAGGACCAAGATGGTTGCGAAAACCGAGTTGGTCAAGATCATGGGTCATAAGGGACAAAGAAGAACCAATGATCGTCAATAGGGAAGAAAGGATATATCACAGGCTCAGTGTTACCGTTGTGATGAGTTTGGTCACTTTGTGTAACACCCCGACCAAAGGCGGATTATACATCGGGGCGCCACATATTGTTTCATTACTCGTGACACTATTGGTGTCAATATTTATTAATACACATTTTATCGCGCACGCGCAGCGGGGAAAATAAAGAACATAAATCAAACATAAATCAATATATTATAAATTATAACATCCAAACAACATTAACTTGTCCTGATACATTTTAATTCTAGGTCCAAAAGTAAAAACGTCCTATGTGTCCACAAGCTCCAAACAGCTACTGCAAGCCTGAACATGTGTTAAAATAAACGTCAAACACTTGCGTGTTGGTGAGAAATCAAGTTTAATACTATACATAGATAACAATAAATCTGCGTGCAACATGTGTATGTCTGGTTTTCAACAAGGGTGTAATCTGATCGGGACCAACTCTAAGAGACAAGACTGCCAGTGCTCACAATTGAGCTCACAAACAAGACTAACTGTGCATGTGTAAACAAAAGAGAAAATCATAAACGAATGTTCTCCCGTGTTCATCTAATGGTACCATGAAAACTGCGGAATAGACCGTCCATACGGTTAATGATCCACACATACAAATAAACAGCCAAGTCTACGTCCTCAACACATGGGATACTGCGCGACTAAAGTTCATAAACAAGTTTGAGACTCTAAGTTTGTATGAACACATGAACATCCCAAAATATTAAAAACAAAAAGGGATTAGATACGAGATAACTCACTTGATAAAGATGCGATGTAAGATAATGCAAGAACCAACTCTTAAACAAGCAAAGTTAACCTATAATTAAAGATTATGTTTCAACGATCGGTTTTAGGTCTAGATAATAAGTTAGCATAATTAATAAGTAAATTATTATATATGATATATTACCGGAAAAGCAGGAAGAACAAGGAGGAAGACGGAGGCAAGAGAGGAGGCGGCAGGAGGACAACGGCAGAGAGCAAAAAGGGAGGAAGAGATAATAAGAGAGATTAAGTGTTTTGTGTGAAGTGTTAGGAAAATATTATTATTATTTATAGAGAAACCCTAGGAGACATAAACCCTAGAAAAAGGGGAAAAGATCTCAAAAAGTAAAAGAAAAGATATCAACGGTAAAAAGTTCTGAAAAGTAAAGATATCAAAAGATATGGCAGCCGCAGGGGGCAAGATAAAGCTGACAGGGAACAGTAAAAAGCATGGGCGGATCAGATAAAGGTACTGGTCAAGCATGGCAAAAGCAGATCTCAAAAGATTATGTCAGTCACTTTATCTGTCAACCAATGGGGTTGGTGCGCATGCTGCGCCGAAAGTAACTATTCAGACATTAGATGGGTTAGGTCAACGGCTCAAAAGATAAGACAACACAAAAGCAAACGGCTAGATTTAAACAGAAGATACAAGGGTTAAGCGCGGGAAGGCTGAGTGCGCGAGCGCGAAGGCTGGCACAACAATCCTTAGCGCACTGCGGGAAGAATCACATCCTTAGCGTGCTGCGTGAAGAATAAGAATTCTAAGCGCATCGCGGGAAGAACATGCATTCTTAGCGCATTGCGGGAAGAACATGCATTCTTAGCGCGCTGCGAGAAGAGTTCTCTTCACGCATCGCAGGAACAAGATGTCTTCACGCAGGCTTCCATGTAAGGAGTCTGGCGCGTGGAGCTGCAGACATCCTTAGGCGGGAAGAACCAAAGGACAAGCAAAGAGTTGAGGGAAACAAGGCTTAAGGGCGGGACGGCGACAAGAGGGAAAAGAAGGCGGAATGAGAGAAGGAAGAGGGAGGGGACGGCGGAAAGAAAGAGAGAGAAAGAGGCGGGAAGGAAATATATATTTTTATTATTAAAAGTAAAATATAAGTATAAATAAATATTAAATCATAAAAGAAAGAGATCGGGTCAGAGAAACGGGTACCTGGGTCGGGTCGGATCAGGGCAGATGTCACAGTCTCCCCTACTTTAAGAAATTTCGTCCCGAAATTTATCTCGAAGTAGGTTGCGCAGAGAACAGGTGCGGGTACTTGATCTTCATTTGATCTTCCCTTTCCCATGTAAACTCGGCTCCGCGCTTGGACTCCCAGCGAACTTTCACGATGGGGATACGACTGCGCTTGGTTTGCTTAACCTCGCGATCCATAATCTCAACAGGCTTCTCAACGAAATGCATAGTTTCCATCAACTTGAACTTCATCAAGTGGAATGTGAAGGTTCTCGTCAGCTAAACACTTCTTGAGATTGGATACATGGAACGTTGGATGCACATTACTGAGCGCGGGCGGCAGGTCAAGTCTGTAGGCAACTTTTCCCACACGCGCGAGAATCTTGAATGGACCAACATAACGAGGAGCAAGCTTACCTTTCTTCCCAAAGCGGACAACACCTTTCCAAGGCGACACTTTGAGGAGAACAAGATCACCAACTTGAAATTCGAGAGGCTTTCGCCTGCGATCTGCGTAACTCTTCTGTCGGCTTCTGGCAGTCAGCAGATGATCACGGATCTTGGCGATTTTATCGGTTGTCTCTTGAACAAGTTCGGGTCCTGTGATTTGAGTTTCACCCACTTCGCTCCAACAAATCGGGGAGCGGCACTTACGACCGTAAAGTGCTTCAAATGGGGCCATACCAATACTGGAATGATAGCTGTTATTATAAGAGAACTCGATCAAAGGCAGGTGCGAATCCCAATTACCTCCAAAGTCAAGAACACAAGATCGGAGCATATCCTCAAGAGTTTGAATAGTTCGCTCAGACTGACCGTCAGTCTGAGGATGATATGCCGTACTCATGTCCAAGCGAGTTCCTAGCGCAGATTGGAGAGATTTCCAAAAGCGAGATATAAAACGGCCATCGCGATCGGATATGATGCTCAAAGGAGTACCATGGCGGCAGACAATTTCCTTGACATAAAGCTGCGCGAGTTGCTCAACACGGTAGTTTTCACGAATGGGCAGGAAGTGAGCAGACTTAGTCAATCGATCCACTATTACCCAAATGCTATCATGCTTGCTTGCTGTCAAAGGTAACTTGGTAATAAAGTCCATCGCTACACATTCCCATTTCCACGTAGGAATTTCTGGTTGTTCGAGCAAACCAGATGGGCGTTGGTGTTCAGCTTTAACTTTAGAACAAGTCAGGCACTTAGCTACGAACACAGCAATATCCTTTTTCATACCGGGCCACCAATAAGTTATGCGCAAATCCTTGTACATCTTATCAGCGCCAGGATGAATAGAATACCGAGATTTGTGCGCTTCACTCAGGATATCAGCGCGAAGATTCTCATCACAAGGGATCCAGATGCGACTGAGATAGCAGAGAATTCCACTCAGATTAGGGACAAAGAGTGCTTCCGCGCCACACGCTAACTCGGCGCGAAGGTTACCATTACTGATGGATGCGCGCTGCGCGTCACGAATACGCGATTCAAGGTTGCTTTGAATCGGCGCGAAGTGAAGCTGGGTGCGCGGCAAGATACAGTTAAGTTGGCAGGGTTTTCGGCTGAGCGCATCGGCTACCACATTAGCCTTACCAGGGTGATACCGGATCTCACAATCGTAATCGCTGATGAGTTCGTTCCATCGGCGTTGCCTCATGTTAAGTTCCTTTTGACCAAAGATATGCTGAAGGCTTTTATGGTCAGTGTAGAGGATACACTTAGTACCATAAAGGTAGTGTCTCCAGATCTTCAAGGCAAAAACAACTGCACCAAGTTCGAGGTCGTGAGTTGTATAATTCTTTTCATGAACCTTAAGTTGCCTTGATGCGTAAGCGATAACCTTGCCTCGTTGCATAAGAACACAACCGAGACCTTGGTTGGATGCATCGCAATACACGACAAAATCATCATTACCCTCAGGTAGCGCAAGAACAGGAGCTTTACACAACAAACGCTTGAGCGTCAGAAAGGCTTCTTCTTGCTTCGAGCCCCAAATATACGGTTTACCTTTGTGCGTCAGAGCTGTTAAAGGCAAAGCGATCTTCGAGAAGTTCGAAATAAAGCGCCGGTAATAACCAGCTAAGCCTAGAAAGGAACGGATCTCAGAAGGAGAGGATGGCGTAATCCAGTTCTTGATTGCTTCAATCTTGGATGGGTCGACATGAATACCCATCTTGTTTACAACATGACCAAGAAACTGTACTTCATCAGACCAGAATTCACACTTGGAAAGCTTAGCATAGAGCTGCTCGGTTCGAAGCTTCTGCAACACTAACCGAAGATGTTGCTCATGCTCGGCCTTGGTCTTAGAATACACCAGAACATCATCGATAAACACGATCACGAATTTATCCAAGAAAGGCCTACACACCCGATTCATTAGATCCATGAAAACGGCGGGTGCGTTGGTTAGACCGAAGGACATGACCAAGAATTCAAAATGGCCATAACGAGTTCGAAAAGCAGTTTTCGGAACATCTTCATCGCGGATACGCAACTGGTGATAGCCAGAGCGGAGATCAATCTTCGAGAAACAAGAGGCACCTTGGAGTTGATCAAAGAGGTCGTCAATACGCGGTAAGGGATACCGGTTTTTAATGGTGAGTTTGTTCAACTCGCGGTAATCAATACACATGCGAAACGATCCATCTTTCTTTTTAACGAACAACACCGGAGCACCCCAGGGCGAAGAGCTAGGGCGAATGAATCCTTTAGCAGTCAACTCTTGAAGTTGGCTGGCCAATTCTTGCATCTCAGCGGGTGCAAGACGATAAGGAGATTTAGCTACGGGGGAAGCACCAGGGACAAGATCAATACGGAACTCGACTTCACGAGCGGGAGGGATACCAGGAAGATCATCAGGAAAAACTTCAGGGAAATCACGCACAACAGGGATATCGCGAAGCTTCTTTTCTTCAACAGGTTTAACCACATGGGCTAGAAATGCAATACACTTCTTCCGCATGAGTCTTTGGGCTTCGGCGCAAGACATAAGTTTAAGACCACTGGAGGGTTTTTCGCCGTAAATATGAAGATCACCATTTTCTCGAGGAATGCGAATCAACTTCTTGGCGCAATTAACTTCGGCGCGATTATGCGAGAGCCAGTCCATACCAATGATAACATCAAAGCTTCCAAGAGGCATAGGGATGAGGTCGATCAGAAAATCGTTTTCGTTAAGGTTAAGCGTACAATCTTTAATCACCGAGTTAATTAAAACAGTTTCACCGTTAGCCAATTCAACTGAAAAATCTTCTTTTAAATCGTTGCGCGGTCGCGCAAGCTTCTGCTCGAAGGCGCGAGAGATAAAACTTCGATCGGCGCCAGTATCAAAAAGTACAGAAGCATAAAATCCGTTAAGCAAAAATGTACCATTAACTACGTCATTATTCGCTTGCGCTTGGTGCGCGGTTATGTTAAAAGCTCGTCCACGCGTCACTTGGTTTGAAATCTGGTTCACCGGATTCGCTTGTGTGATTTGCACTTGTAGTCTCGGGCACGCGTTCCGGAAATGACTGGGATCACCGCAGTTAAAGCACGATCTGGGTCGTGGGTTTTGGTAGATTGATTGTGGGTTCTGCGGGTAGACTGGTGGTGTTGGCGCAATCGGATTGGCGGGAAGGACTCTACAGTTCTCAGCAGTGTGACCAGTACGGCCACATCGGTTACAAAGTCGACACGGGGTTTGGGTTGGGTGGTGAAATCTACAGGTTGGGCAAAAGGGATGGTTTCCTGTGTAAGGTTTCTTAGTTGGCGGGGCAGGGAGTGCTGGATTGGTTAGGGCATAGTTGTGAACTACAGGGGGAGTTGGGTAAGCTGACAGAGGGTTAGGCGCGTAAACTGGGGGTTGGTATGCGGGTTGCTGGACAATGGGCGGGTTGGTAAGCGCATAGGCCTTGCGCCTGCGCTTGAGGTTGTTACGGTTTGAGGGTTCAGGTTTGGTTTCTGTTGGTTCAGGGACAGTCTTGGTGAGTTTGGTCTTTTCTGTTCCCCGCAGGAACAGGGTTCCTGCTCTGACATGGTTGTCGCTGAGCACAGCGGCCAATTCGATGGCGTCAGAGAGGGTAACTGGGTTTCTGGCCCATACAGAATCTTGAATTTCCATGGGGAGACCCCCAAGGAATTTCTCGATTGCTCGGCGTGAAGGGGTAACAAGGTGAGGGACCAGTAAGCTTAGCTCGTGGAAGCGCGTCGCGTACTCGCGCGCTTCACCGCTGTATTGCTTCAAGTTCCAGAATTCTTCCTCCAGGCGCTTAACTTCGTTGGGAGGGCAGAATTCTCGCGTAAGAATTTCCTTGAATTCCTCCCATGTCATGCTAGAAGCAGCCTCTGCGCCACGCGCATGAGCTACTCCATTCCACCATGTAAGCGCTCTGGATTCCAGGACACTGGAAGCATATAGGGTTCGTCTTTCTGATGGGCATTGGGTATGGAGGAAAGTGTTTTCAGTCTTCTCAAGCCATTGGAGCATCACGGTGGCTCCTTCAAGACCTGTGAACTTCGGAGGGTTACCCGCATTAAAGGACTTAATGTTATAACTGGAGGTATTAGCATTGTTTTGGCTCAAAGCTTGGGCTATTGCGGCGGCCATTTCCTGGGAACGTTGCTGTCTACGCACGCGCGAGGCTTCTCTTCTCTGAAATCGGCGAGATAGCGGAGGCATTCTATAAAAGTTTTAATTTTAGTTAATATCTTGGTTTTAGCGCAAAGTTTTAATCTTATAAAGCTTGGTTTCACGGAGTTAGATACTATCAAAAGTTAAAGTAAAATAAATGACTTTAAATGCAGACTTAATAAGGGTAACAAATTCGAATCAAGAACCGACAATTCACGTATCACCGTGACTTTCCGAGTTCTCAATTTAAAATAGCTAGTAAACGAGTATTGGAGATTGACGATTCATGTATCACCATGACTTTCCAATCTTCAATATAAAATATACAAGAAAATGAGTATTGGAGGTTGACAATTCATGTATCACCATGACTTTTCAAGTCTCCAACCTCAGAACATAATCGTAAATGGAAATTGAAAATCAACTATTCATGTATCACCATGACTTTTCGGATTTTCAATCCCAACAAACGAATATGTAAGTAAAATCAATAAAAATCGAAATTCAACAAAAATCGAAATATCGCGAAATAAAACATAAAATCATATACTGCGCAAGTGCGAGCATATTCATAAATAACGAGTAATTAACAATAAGCGCGCAAACATGAGATTTCTCTCATGCGCGAGAAGGGACTCTTAGGTATTCTAGGCCGTTACGTCTAACCACCTATCCTAAGTCAACGAGCTCTGATACCAATCTGTAACACCCCGACCAAAGGCGGATTATACATCGGGGCGCCACATATTGTTTCATTACTCGTGACACTATTGGTGTCAATATTTATTAATACACATTTTATCGCGCACGCGCAGCGGGGAAAATAAAGAACATAAATCAAACATAAATCAATATATTATAAATTATAACATCCAAACAACATTAACTTGTCCTGATACATTTTAACTCTAGGTCCAAAAGTAAAAACGTCCTATGTGTCCACAAGCTCCAAACAGCTACTGCAAGCCTGAACATGTGTTAAAATAAACGTCAAACACTTGCGTGTTGGTGAGAAATCAAGTTTAATACTATACATAGATAACAATAAATCTGCGCGCAACATGTGTATGTCTGGTTTTCAACAAGGGTGTAATCTGATCGGGACCAACTCTAAGAGACAAGACTGCCAGTGCTCACAATTGAGCTCACAAACAAGACTAACTGTGCATGTGTAAACAAAAGAGAAAATCATAAACGAATGTTCTCCCGTGTTCATCTAATGGTACCATGAAAACTGCGGAATAGACCGTCCATACGGTTAATGATCCACACATACAAATAAACAGCCAAGTCTACGTCCTCAACACATGGGATACTGCGCGACTAAAGTTCATAAACAAGTTTGAGACTCTAAGTTTGTATGAACACATGAACATCCCAAAATATTAAAAACAAAAAGGGATTAGATACGAGATAACTCACTTGATAAAGATGCGATGTAAGATAATGCAAGAACCAACTCTTAAACAAGCAAAGTTAACCTATAATTAAAGATTATGTTTCAACGATCGGTTTTAGGTCTAGATAATAAGTTAGCATAATTAATAAGTAAATTATTATATATGATATATTACCGGAAAAGCAGGAAGAACAAGGAGGAAGACGGAGGCAAGAGAGGAGGCGGCAGGAGGACAACGGCAGAGAGCAAAAAGGGAGGAAAAGATAATAAGAGAGATTAAGTGTTTTGTGTGAAGTGTTAGGAAAATATTATTATTATTTATAGAGAAACCCTAGGAGACATAAACCCTAGAAAAAGGGGAAAAGATCTCAAAAAGTAAAAGAAAAGATATCAACGGTAAAAAGTTCTGAAAAGTAAAGATATCAAAAGATATGGCAGCCGCAGGGGGCAAGATAAAGCTGACAGGGAACAGTAAAAAGCATGGGCGGATCAGATAAAGGTACTGGTCAAGCATGGCAAAAGCAGATCTCAAAAGATTATGTCAGTCACTTTATCTGTCAACCAATGGGGTTGGTGCGCATGCTGCGCCGAAAGTAACTATTCAGACATTAGATGGGTTAGGTCAACGGCTCAAAAGATAAGACAACACAAAAGCAAACGGCTAGATTTAAACAGAAGATACAAGGGTTAAGCGCGGGAAGGCTGAGTGCGCGAGCGCGAAGGCTGGCACAACAATCCTTAGCGCACTGCGGGAAGAATCACATCCTTAGCGTGCTGCGTGAAGAATAAGAATTCTAAGCGCATCGCGGGAAGAACATGCATTCTTAGCGCATTGCGGGAAGAACATGCATTCTTAGCGCGCTGCGAGAAGAGTTCTCTTCACGCATCGCAGGAACAAGATGTCTTCACGCAGGCTTCCATGTAAGGAGTCTGGCGCGTGGAGCTGCAGACATCCTTAGGCGGGAAGAACCAAAGGACAAGCAAAGAGTTGAGGGAAACAAGGCTTAAGGGCGGGACGGCGACAAGAGGGAAAAGAAGGCGGAATGAGAGAAGGAAGAGGGAGGGGACGGCGGAAAGAAAGAGAGAGAAAGAGGCGGGAAGGAAATATATATTTTTATTATTAAAAGTAAAATATAAGTATAAATAAATATTAAATCATAAAAGAAAGAGATCGGGTCAGAGAAACGGGTACCTGGGTCGGGTCGGATCAGGGCAGATGTCACACTTTGCGGCTATGTGCCCGAAACGTATGAAGAAAAAGGAAGAATCTAATTTGAACAAAGTTGATGATTTTGATCCATCTTTATTTATGATTAAAGGTGATCAAAAGACGGTTTTACTGAATGAAGACGGTGTGATTCCAAATCGTTTCGAAACCGAGCCGATGGAGAAAGATGTTTGGTATTTCGACAACGGGGCATCGAATCACATGACGGGTAATAAAGCGTACTTTTATGAATTGAATGAACAAGAAACGGGAACGGTGAAGTTCGGAGATGAATCTTGTATTGATATTCGGGGGAAAGGGTCGGTCTTAATTGAAGGGAAAACGAGGGAGCAGCGCCTGTTGACTGATGTCTACTACATCCCGAGTCTACAGTGCAATATCATAAGCCTTAGTCAAGCAACGGAAGGTGGATGCGAGATTCACATGAAACATGATTTACTAACCATTGAAGATGATAAAGGTAAGCTTTTGATCAAGGTGAGAAGGACCAAGAATAGATTATACAAGATTAGCCTCAAGATAGCAAGTCCCGGTAAACAAAATAGCATTGGAATGAAGAATTTTGCAGGTCAGGATCTTCAAAGTGTTGGACTGAAAAAAGACAAGCCGGTTACGAGTCATATTCCAATCACATATCCAAGTTCCAAAATTCAAAGTCCAAAGAAGAGTGTTCAAGAAACTAAACGCGTGGTCAAGAAAGAGATTCAAGCCCAAGGGAAGACGAATAATGATCAAATGAAGCAAGTGTTACTTGAAGCCAAGTGGAGCACAAAGAACATTGCAAGAGATCAAGAAAAGCCTCGGGAGAATCAAGCTAACGATGACAAGTGTGAAGTTAAAGACCCGTCTAGTTCAAGTCGGAAATTAGGGGGTGAGTTGGATGAGTCGGATACAACAATTGAGGGGGTGATTGTTGGCACAATTGTTATTTAGCCCAAGTGTAAAGCCCAACCCATGAATTGTTAGGGTTTATTATATTTGGTAATGTCTTGACTAGCAAGTTTGGTTAGTTTATATAAGCCGAGTTATGATTAGACATTAGAATAAGAAGTTGGTGCAACCAAGTTAGGGTTCATCAAGAGTCAAACCAAGTTAGGGTTTGAGAGTTTGTAATCAGTTTTTTGAGTTATATTTTCTGATTAATAAACAAGAGTTATTTGTTTACATCGTGTTGATTATCAATCTGGGACTTGAAAGGTTAGGTTAGCTAAGGAATCATTATAGACGCCTATGCTAAATGATTGGGTGAACTATCAAGAAGTCTTTCACCGGGCCAATAAAAAACAAATCTGTGAGATTTTTGTGGGTAAAACAGACAATATTTGTGGTGCGAGGAGCCGGATGTTACAATAACTGTAACACCCTGCCCGCATTAGGGTTGACGCGCTCACCTTTACAATAGGTCAGAATTCATCATTTTCATTAATGATAAAACATTACATTTTCAAAATAAAATACAAAAAATGTGTACAAAACATCATTTAAATCTTCTTTTACAAAACACTTGATATTTAAACTTTTCTCAAAACAACTACATATCGAAGTTCTTAACCAATAAATAAAAATATAAAATCCATAACGATGTCATAAGGTTTCGTAAGGATGTGGTTGAGACATTATTTTCTCTTATGGGTATGATACATACGTCTCCAGCAATTCAGTAATTCAATAATCCAGTAATTTAATCCGTAACATTCGGTAGTGAGACGATGTATCTTTTCTCGTGATCGATTTATATGTCTCAACTCACTCATGTTTCTCATTAAAAAATAATGAAAATGATAAGCGCGTAAATAGGCATAACAATCAAGACATGCCAAACACATGATGAAATCCAATAACAAAACAATTCTTCGCATTAGGTCCAAAATCGTATCGTAACAATTCGAAAGAAATCAACATCATTCCAAAAATCAATGGTTCGTATCAATCAATAAATAACCATGCTATAAAATTAACACTCAACAATTTATTAATACAGTAAACGTAATATTAACAGGCTATCCGTACCTTTGAGGCGTAAACTTGAATTTATGAACTATTGTATCAAAATAAACTATTGTATTGTAGCAAAATATTTTCATAAAATATGAAGCAAAAGACCACTGATGTTGAGGCCGAGTTTGAGACGTGTTTGCCGCAAGTTTTTATATCTTTTCGAAATCTTACCAGATTCAATAATTTATTATGTTCCGGTTCAACCCACTTTCAACAATAACTGCTTGGTTTATAATCAAGATTTAAAAACAAAACACAAAAGTCTAACTCACCGTCACATCTCACGTCAAATTATCAAAAATCTGACGAAGTTAACTATTTGTTTAATTGGAATTGTCATTGGTAAAAAAAAGTTGAGATTATTACCGATCACGTTATTAGTTGGGATTATTATTAACCAATAGTCAATAGTTTAGCTTAATAAAATACACTTTTCCTTGTTTTAGTAACAAGTAAAATAAAAAATTAAAACTATGCCATGAAGTTACTTTTGTTAAGTGTTGTCAAATTGCAACTTTGTGTTTGTGGAAAAAAGGAACGCTTTAGTCCATTCCGGATCTCCCATTCATGTGCCATCTTTGTAAGAGGAGATAAAAGTGTTGAGTTATTTTTGGATAAAAATAGAGCAAGACGAGGTGAGCTTTCTTGAAAGGATTGATGTAGTTTTCACCTATTAAGATTTTTAACATTGAATGTGGGCGGATGTTTTTTTGGCTCTTTTTTGTTAATTGTGCGTTTGGTGTTTGTATTGGTTGGTCTAGCGCCTTGCTGGTATTTTGTTAAGGGGAAAGTGAATACGGTGCTGTCAGTCGTGCAACCTTACACGTAAAACCCATCAAAACTACTTAGTTTTGATTAAAAAAAAAAAACAACCCTAAAAGCTAAAAAGGATTAAAACACCCATCAAAACTACCCTATGCTCTCTTATGCTTCAATATAAACCCTAGGAAGTTCAATGATGATCGAAGATTAACAAGGACGGACGGAGATTGAGGCTGAAGATTAATCATTAACAGACGTGAAGGCGTTTCATGTACCCCTTGAATAATCGATCAGATTCCTAAATCAAAAGGTTATGACTAGATTAGATCAGCAAAGTGGTTGATTATCAGTTTGTATGTTCAAATAATCTTAAGAAGTTTGTGTACTAGCTAATCCACGTTCTGAGTCTTTCTTTCACTTGTTGATTATCAGTTTACATGTTCAAATATTTTTTTTTATTGATACAGCCACACCATAATGGATTTAGTAGTGGTTCAATCAGAGAATGAAGCTTTTGAAACAAATCTTATTGAACATATTGATGCAAACGGGTATTTGGTCACAAATAACGGTTCCGGTGTTGAAATAGAGGAAACAGAAGCCATGGACTTGGATTCTGGGGTTGAAAAAGTAGTAACAAATGAAGTAATTGGACAGGTTTTTGATACTCCTGATGACGCATATGAATTCTATAATGGTTATGCGTTTTTACATGGTTTTGGAATACGTAAACGTGAGACTTATAAAAATAAGACAACAAACGAGGTTTATCGAAGTAAATATGTATGCAACAAATAGGGTTTTAAAGATTTGAAGCGTGATGGTTCTGCGGGAGAAGCTAAGAAACATCGTAGGAATTTAATGATATGTGAATCGACTTGGGGACCGAATACTTTTGTAGATTTGCTATGGTGGCACTTCTTTGAGTAGTGTATGAAATAAACTTGTTTATGCCATTTTTAGATCTTTGGGCAAAGTGTACTTACGATTTTTATTTGTCTTTTTTTTTTACGATATTGGCAAAGTATACTTACGATTTTTATTTGTCTTTGTTTTTACCAATTAGTTGACCGACCCGTTTTGCTCAAACTATAGTTTTGAAGGTAATTTGCAGCAATACTTTTTTTTTACCAATTAGTTGACCGACCCGTTTTGCTCAAACTGTAGACTGTAGTTTTGAAGGTAATTTGCAACAAGACTTTTGAAAGATGTTGCTATATTCTATTGCTTATGAGTCAAAGTATGACTCACAATGTCAGCAGTTGCACTTTTTCTAGCTTCCAAATTTGGGAAACATTTACCGTTTCTATGCATAAAAAGAAGAATAAGGTGATAAGCATTTTGTACCAAAAATTTGCGTATACATAAGTTTTTAACAGAAAGAATTTTGAGGTGCTCCAAAAAGTTGACATGAGTTTATATTTTGACTGTGTAAACTGTAGGACTTTTTAAAATCAAATGTCCTACTCTTCTCCAAAAGTGACATGAACTTTGAGAAATTTTGCAGAGTGTTAACAGCTACATTAAGGTATATAAGCAATCCAAAAAAAAATGTCAGTCATAAACTAATAAAACTAGTAACAATGTCCATAAAGATTTAGCATTTGTAGAGTTGGTTTGAATGTAAGTGCAGTTTAGGAGAAACATTATACCAGGAGTAGAAATGGATATGGTTATCAGCAGTAGCAGCAGTCAAGTCGTTGGCAAGGGAATTTCTGGACATGGTTTGAAAATTATTAAACGGGTCAGATGAAGTACCAATGGATATTGAGATTTGGAACTGTGAGTTACGGGTGTTCGAGCATTTACAGGTTGCTATCGAGATATAATGCAAACGGGTCGAGGCTTGATGTCGAGGACATTTTGGTCATTCGAAACATCAGGAGAAATTTAATTGGTGGAAGTTTTAGATGATTAAAAGTGTTGCAGGTTTGGATTATGTGCAAGAAACTATTATGTCTGCTTGCGTTGGGAAAAATAGGTGTATTGAATCTTTATAGGTGTTAACAAAGTACAAAACATAACTTTTTACATTTCTTGCGAATACAATGAAAACCGTTTACATGGACATAAAAGTAACAACAAAAATTAGAAAACCTATTTAAACTATAATCAAGTATCTCTTCATTCGTCTTGCATCATCTTCACTTGCTTTTAATTTATCTTCAAGGTTGTTTTTTTATCAAAAAAAACTTGCAATCTTGACATCTCTATGCATACATTCATATGAGAAGACATAACATGATGCAAACCATTATCAACCACGATCATAATATTCATGAAACTACCTCTTTAGCCACATTGAAGAGAAATCACCCGCACCCAAATTAGAAATGAATAAATATATAAATAAAAATGAATAAATATATAAATAAACACCTAATAATGGTTAGATTAAAATCTATTCGGGCCAAAAACCAACCCCATCATGTGGCTTGAGCATAGTATAAGTGTCAAAGTTTCTTGCTTTAGCATATTCCGATCTTCCCAAATCGAATGGCGTTTCCACCAACTACAGTGAAACAATCAACAATAATTCCACTAGTTTCATTATGGTTATGAATGCCTATCAGGGAAGAATTGAATACTAGGATACAAAAAAATGAATGCCACTGGTTTCATCAGGGAACACAGAAAGTCCGGGTCTCAGGTCGGGTTGTTCGGGTCTCGAGTCGGTTAAAAATGGCACCCCTAAATTGTAATGTCTCCTAGAAAGTCCAACAAGGGAACGCATCATTCTAAAATGAATGAATTGAATACTAGGATACATAAAATAAAAAGGCAAAATAAAAAAGAAATACTTTGCCTCCTTGTTTGTGCAGAATTAGTCTATGAAACACACAAGCTGTATCCTTCACTGCTTTCTGCATCATACAATTGTAGTTTGAAATTGAACTACCATAAATCAAGCTGAAGCATATTCTCTGAACGTTATTAGATAATCAATTGCAAAAGGCAAGGCCGAAATAGGAGATACAATCATAATTAAAACCTGATCGAATATTCAAGGGGCACATGAAACGCCTTCTCGTCTGTTAATGATTAATCTTCAGCCTTAATCTCCGTCCGTCCTTGTTAATCTTCGATCATCATTGAACTTCCTAGGGTTTATATTGAAGCATAAGAGAGCAGAGTGTAGTTTTGATGGGTGTTTTAATCCTTTTTAATTTTTAGGGTAATTTTTATCAAAACTACGTAGTTTTGATGCGTTTTACGTATAAAGTTGCACGGCTGACGGCACCGTATTCACTTTCACCTTTTGTTAATTGTTCCATAAAAGAAAAAAGATTAAAAAAGACCGTTGTCAAACTCACCAAAGGTGAGTTCCAATAACACCTCATCAGTAATAAAATACTCGTTTATTACCCTCAAGAAGAATCATCTTCTTATACCATCGCTGCAACTCAAGTCCACCGAAGAACAAATTCTAAGATTCAACAACATGCATATATTCGATACAATCGTTCTATTTAATCCTTCTCATCGTCGTCGTCGTCATCACTTCAAACTAGTTTTCTGTTCCTCATCATCATCATCACTTGAAACTAGTTTTCTGTTGAGTGTTGTCATTGTATTAATCCATTATTTCTTTAAGCAAAAAAGCACCATTGTTACAATGGGTTTTCACCATCTAATTTTCATCTTCTATCTTACCATTCTTGTATCACCACTTTCAAGCTCTAATGGAACCACCATGGTTAATAATCAAGCTGAGTTGTTCACACTTATGAGGAGCTCACTTTCTAAGTGTCTGGAATGGCACAAGCATCTGCAGTTACACAGGTGTAACTTGTGATGATGAAGGGTATGTCATCAAGGTTAACATTTCATACCGGACGTGTTCCCCAAAACACATATGTTCTTACCTTCCTCGTTTGAAATCCCTGAATACAAGTTTCAATTCAGATATAAGTGAAGAACTCTCACGTAACGTCACAAACTGTTGGATAGAGACTTGCAACCAAAAGTGACGAGTTGGCAAAGACTCCGCGACCACTGTTATTGCCGACTCCTATGGCTACTTAACACAACTACATGAAAAGAAATATATTGGATTGAGATGAAAGTTCATACACCAGTCAGTAGCTTTATTACATATGGGATTGGGATGACAAAACACTTTTACTTGAACAATTGATATATCAATTATGATAAAGAAATATACCATTTATAAGAAAATTATTTACAATGTATTTTGGGATCAAAACTTTGAACACGGATTTTACCTTAGAAGCATAATTTTGGCTTTATTTAATTGACGTATCTTTTTCCTAATTGATGTCTACAGTTTTGGTGTCGTGCTAATGGAGCTTATAACCGGTAAATCTTTGGAGGATGACTTTGGAGAAGCCATTACTATCGTAAATTGGATTGTAGGAAAAGTGGCGACACAAAAGGCAACTGAGGTTTTTGACAATAGACTTTCCGGTTATTTCAACAATGAGATACTTGAGGTTCTTCACATAGCCGTCCATTGTACAAGCACGAATCCAACCATTCGTCCTACAATGAACGAGGTCGTTCGGTCGCTGACTCGAATACAAGTTTGCTCTCAAGCGTATGATAGTACTAATGCTCTGAATAGGCCTGGCAATTTAGACACAATACCCGATCAAGAGCATTATTACTATCATACGCTTGAGAGCAAACTTGTATTCGAGTCAGCGACCGAACGACCTCGTTCATTGTAGGATGAATGGTTGGATTCGTGCTTGTACAATGGACGGCTATGTGAAGAACCTCAAGTATCTCATTGTTGAAAGCATTATTACTACTATCATACGCTTGAGAGCAAACTTGTATTCGAGTCAGCGACCGAACGACCTCGTTCATTGTAGGACGAATGGTTGGATTCGTTATGAGAATTTACTATAGTAAATTTATTATATCGTATTTTTTTTTAATTTTTTTTGTCTTCTAGACTTACTGTTAAAGTTTGCTATTATAATTTTCAAAAGCTTATAAATACATAAGGAAATAATAGATGCAATTCTTATAATGTATTAACTAGTTTACAAAACCATGTGCTACACGAGTGAAAAATATTTAAATGCAATTACAAAAAGATGTTTATGAATTAAAGCGGAACATTTTGCATAATAATCACATAATCACTTGAACATAACGTTGAGTATTTATAATAGTTATAGAGGAGAAAAGAAAATATGTTTTTTTACTAATTGTCATGCTAAACAATATATATGTTAATAGCTTCATGTTCTTTACCAATTGTTAACATATCAAGAACAAAACAATAAATGCAACCAATTTGATACCTTTTGTCGCGGTTTTTTATGGCAGTCTTACCTTATTAACTTAATAATAGTAGTAAATGTAATCTTTCTTTATACGTTAGTATTTAAAAAAAAAACCACTAAAAATTGACTCAAAACTGTTGGAGGGTAGGCCAACCTTACCCAACCCGCCCAAATTTAAACCTCTATTGACAAGATAAAAAAAACATATGGTAGAAAAAAAACCATGAGTTAGTGCCAATAGACAAATAAGGATCATACTCTAATATTTGCCAATTTTCCAAATGAAAATAAAATGGAATGGTATAGAATGGAAATGCATCTAATAGCTTGTAGTGACCTCAGATGTCACCTCCTTTAGTTAAACCAAAGAGGTACAGCAAAAAGTCATTTAAGTCTGTCCCAAATTACAAAACCGTAGCCCTAGAAACGAAATATAAATCACTAAAAGATATAGCAAGGCAAGAAATGAACAAAACTCTATTCGAAGAGACAAGAATCACAAAGTTTAAGTCAATTAAAAGCAGAATAATGGGCATGCGAGGCCGAGACAACACAGGAACTATTGTAACCCCAGATGATACCCCTGCCATAAATATCCTAAAATGGTTAAACAAAACACAATGTCAGAATCATTAGATATAAAATTATAAACAAAATATTAAAAGCTTAAAAAAAAACCTGATAAGCATCTCTCCTCTGTGCACTAATACCAGATTCGATTAAAGATCGAATGGGGCAGCACGTGATACATTGTAGAATGAGATTATCAATCTACAAATGTATAAAAAGACATGGCAAATTATAATAATAATAATAACAATAATGAAAATACATACAGATTGTTTAACCTGCAAATTAAGGATGGACATGATCATCGATTCATCAAATAAAATAAGAATCTGATCTGAATTTTCAAATTTGATACATTCAAAGTGTCGGTACGTGCGTAAAAAAAATGCTTTGACCCAACCAAAATTGATAATTTTTTAAAATGCTTTTTTTTGCCCGAACCAAAGTTATACTTTTTTAACACGGGCCGTTTTGACCCAAATCAGTTTGATACTTCTTAAAAGCGTTTGTTTTTACCCAAACCAAACCAACTTATTCCTTTTTAAAATAGCCCGTCTTGACAACAACCAAATTAATACCTTTTTTTAAACGGCCCGTTTCGATCCGAACCATTAAGTAATACCCATAATATCCTCCAGGCTTATCTTAAATATGCACTATGGCCAAAATACCCTCGACAGCCAAATAACCAAATATTGGCCTCTATCAAAAGCAAACTTGACATGTATTCTGATACAATTTAACTGAAACAACGTTCCAAAACTACGCCTAAAGAACCTGAAATCAACCTTTAGCCCGTATTATTCACTTGCCCCCTCTTCCCATTTTTCAAACAAACAAACACATATGACCATTTGATATTAAACAACTAATACAAACCCTAGTACAAAAACATACGTATATGACCATCTGATATTAATAAAAATTGAACCATCACAAGCACTAGCCAACAAAGTAATACACAAAAATAATCTTTCATACATCAAGATTCTAGATGTTGAAACCATAATGATATTCGATTTGAATCGTCTTAAAAAAGTCTATATCATGTTTTGGGCGGGCTCAGGTGGGGCTTGTTAATCGAGTTCAGGTCAGGTTATTTCCGGTCTGTTAAGGTAATCGATTACAGTTACAAATGTTACCAATTAAACTAAAAAAAGAAAAAAAGAAACCGTATATTAAAATCGACTCGGTGTTGTCTTTTTAACCTTTTGAATGTTAATAATAATTCCATTTTCCTTTTTTGTTATAAGGTTTATCTCTATGTAGACATTTTATACTCAAGTAGAGCCACTTACAGGCATATTATAGGGTTAAAAAAAAACTAAACTAATACATAAACATAAGCACATGAACATAACATATAATCTATTAGCATTACATGAATAGAGAAACTTTACCTAGACGACCGAAATGACATAAACAATTCCTATACACGCAGGATCTATGTCCAACGACTGACAAAAAAAAGTAATATGTATAAGAATGCGAAGTTAAAGATTAACAAAACCTAAACAAAAAAGTAAACATTAACATATCATATATAATCTAATTAGAGTATTATATGAAAAGAGATAACATTTACCATCTCAACTGAAACGACAACAATTCCCGTAAGAGCAAGATGTAAGTCCATCTGTTGACCAAAAAAAGAGTGTAAACCGGCAAGTGTAAACAATAGCAGAAGTGAAGGACCTGGTTACTATTCTATAGTGTAATCCCATCTATATAATACATATAATGCATGTGTGAAGGACCTGTAACACCCCGGCTAAAGCGGAAACGCCCGAGTGTGACGTACAAATTGTTCAAAACACACATGACACTATTATGTGACAATAATATCATTAATTTATTTACAAGTCTCAAGTACACAAGTTTAAGCAATGAAATACATTCAAATAAAGGAGAAACACTATAACAACTTGTTGATTCTTATTGATAACTTAGGACTAGCGTCTTCATCACTTCAACCTCTAATAATAGTACATGTAGCATGCATATAAAATAAAGTTAACTACAAGTAGTTGGTGAGAATCATCACAGTTTGATATAATACATAAAAATGGTACAATTCTATGAACCGTGTAATCAACGCAAGTAAGTCCTTTCAAACTGGTAACAACCAACGTACTCGGGATATTGCACAACGCACGCAAGGTGCTTTCCAGTTGAGGCCGATCAACGTACTCGGATAACACAACGCACATAAGGTCCTTTCCAGTTAGGGACAACCAACGTACTCGGATAGCACAACGCACATAAGGTCCTTTCCAGTTGGGGACAACCAACGTACTCGGATAGCACAACGCACATAAGCAAGTAAACACAAGTTCATAATGCGAATTGTAGTTTGAATAAGTAATAATAGAAATCGTTTAAATAGGATATGCATACTACCCCCAAAATGTATAAAACGTTTAAAAAGGGGGTGTGAGAAACTCATCTTTGCAATCGAAGTGAAAATACAACTAAACTAACAATGTTATTAAGGATAAATATTGCATAAATATATTTAAGAATTGATTGATATTTTATTGTTATTTTTACTAGTTTTAAAGCTTTTGGTTATAATAATCACATTACACATTTTAACGGAATTTGGTTATTGATATGATATATATATATATATATTTTAACGGAAAAGATACAACGCTAGATGTTTGTAAAATTTGGACTAATGATTACGAGTTGAAGTTATAGTTTAACGACTTCAACGAAAAAATTTTAAGGAAATTAAAGTTTACGTTTATGATTAACGAATGAATTTTAATTATGGTTTACGAAACTAAAGTTTGATTTTTAAAAGGGAAAATGATGAAATATATTTTATATTTAATTTATAAAATTTTTATTTGATTTAAAAATAGTTTTATTGTTTTATTATGATTTTTAAATGGTTAAAATAATTAATTAAAAGAATATTCAGCTTTAAAAAAAATGTATAAAAGAATGTCCTGACCCAGGTCTCTCAGTTATAAGTTCCAGGTGTTAACCAGCTGATCCAAGTGTTACATTCATTATAAGCATAAGATTAAAATCTTATATACACTATCTGATAAAAGGTATAATACTTATTAATTAGCAAAAATAATTAAAAGACTAACCAGGTCTTGCCGTTCACAAGACAGTAACTTAAGCACTGGATCATTCAAGTTGTTTGGTTATGATATGAAAACAATTGTTTATATTTAAACAATCAGACTTGTCTTCTTTAATGAAAACCCTAGGTTTTAATTTCGAGTAAACTGTTCCATGTATGAACGATTAAGCTTAGGGGTTTTGATTATTGTTTGAAAACTATTAATTTGCATATATTAATTACCTGGTGACGATTTGTTTTGACGGAGAATAAGGCCTCGCCGGAAAAGTATCTTTGAAGATTAAACACGGAATGTTTAGTGTATTTGATAGATAATTGAGTTTGTGAACGAGTTTAGTTTGAGATTAGAATCATATTTATACTGGTTATAGGAGCGTAGGCTCGTTAAAGGGTCCTTAGTATGATTGCCAATTTACCAGCGGTTATTACGAGGGTTACGGGATTCAATCACTCCTAATTTGCTGTAAATATGTGTTTTAGTTGATGGTTGCGAGGTCAAGGTCTAAGCCGTTATAAGCATTTAGTTAGATTAATTTGCGAGATTATTGGTTGATTTGGGCTACCGGAAGAACTACGCCGTCGCAGGCGGTTACAGCGCCGGAAAACCGGGGTCTAGGGTGCTAGGCAGGTAAATTAAAATAATATATTTTAATTTAAAATTTTTAGTTTTGGCCCCTCAACTTTGATAATATATATGAATCTAAATTAAATTAAAGTTTACACTTCGAACCTTGATCTTTTGAATGTTATAAAACTAGAAAGTAAAAAGGAATTTACGAATCTGCTCCCAAACTTTGAAACGTGATAATAAATGTATAAATGCTTGGATAATTTTTTTACATTATACTCGTAAAGTTTGCGATGGATAATTTTGTTACATTATACTCGTAAAGTTTGCGAATTGATTAAATTTAGTATACTTGAATCGTCTGGCCCGGGTTCGAACCCGGGTCCTCACGCTCACACATCCATGTATTAACCAATTGAGCTAGCTAAGAAGTTATTATTGAAACATAAACAAAACTATTTATATTATTCCTCCAAGTTCATCCCTAGGATTTCAATTTGATTAAACGGTTCCATGTTAGTTTAAATAGGGTTAGGGCTTGTGTTTGTCACTGAAAAACGTTCAAGAAACATATAGAACTTACCCGGAAATATTAGGATTTGACGACGAACCACGGCTTGGCCGGAGTTATACTTTGACGGAATAATTCATGTATATTGAGGGTATAATTGATTGAGCCGAGGTTTGGTACAAGTTTAGTCAATTGTTTGCGGCCTACTTATAGTGTTTAATTGAAACGATTAAACTTTAATACTCGTTATTGAGTTTTGAATGATTTCCGGCGGTGTGCGCGGTCAAATCGTCGGTTATCGGTCGTTATAAAATAATTAGTATGTTGATTTGCAACTGTTATTTTCATCTAAAATCGTTATGCTAAATTAACGGGTCAAACACAAGGTTTAAGGGCTGCTTAAAAGTCGCCAGAGCCTTCTCCGGAATATCGTCGGACCAGTGGCCGTGAAACCTTGAACGGGGGCTGGTGGGAAAGGGCTGGGATTGAATAATATATTATATTATATTAAATTTAAATATATTTACATATTATATCCTTCTAGTTTCGAGATAGTTTTAAATAGAGTTAGAACAAAATTTAAAGCTTATTTACAATATGAACCTTGAATTTTTGAAATGCTTTATTAATGAAAAGGAAGTTTAATTACTTGGATATTTTCGCATTATACCCAATCGTTGCGAATTGTTTAAACCGTAAACTTTAAATCCTCGGTGTTTCGTTAATTGAACAAAGCGTATAGAAATGAACAATCGATAACTGTAAATCATCGAGAATATCATACAACGAGAATAATATATATATATATATATATAATAACTGATAAACAAAACCGAAAAATCGAGATGGGTCGGGTTTTCGGGTTTGAAAAGTAACGAATGTTCACTATATATGTAAGTGCACGGATTTGGTGTCCGCAGCTGTTCGAATAGGCTAGGGGTAGTTTAGTCTTTACACTTAATGTATAAAGGAAAATTCGCTAAGGATGTTTAGCGAATGGGCCTCATTCGTTAAGACTAGGCTATTCGTTAATGTAAGAGCCCATTCGTTACTACAGTGTAACAAATGGAAGCTTATTCGTTAATGTATACCCATTCTCTAAGCATGTTTAGCGAATGGGCTATGGAAAGATCTTATTCGTAAGGAATGTTAACGAATGAGAGGTCTCATTCGTTAATACAGTATAACGAATGAGACCAGCCTATAAATAGGCCTTCCATAGTTAGTTTGCATAGAAATATGTGCCATATTTATTCCCCTGTAATGTTATGTTGCCGGATTCTCTCTAAACCTCCGTTAACGTATCTTCATGTAACGTATTGATCATCAATAAAGTATTTATTTAACGTATCAACACGAGTCACGTATCGATTGCGACAGATTCCTGGCTCTTATAACGTCTTACGCCCACGTTTGATGCATTCAAGCATTTGCCTGATGAATATCTAACAGTAATGATTGAGAGATTTTTGGATATGTTGAAGGCATTGGATGAAAACTCAGCTCCCGTATTAGATGAAAAGATTAAAGAGAAATTATTTGACATTCTTTATGGTCAAGATTCAAGAGTTATTCTTTGAAAGATTGTTTCAACATCATCATCTGAATCTTCGCAGATGTCAGCGGTGACTGATGAGATTTCATCAGTAGAATCTTTTGATTTTGAAGTGGACGAAGATTGGTTAATGGATTTGAAGAAAGCTCATGTTGATTATGGTTGGTCTATGCTTGCAGATGAGATATCTAAGACCACCTCATCAATGAATGTTGATAAAGATCCAAATTCAGTGGAAATTATCATGCCAACCCAGGTGATTCTTCCTAATAATCTTTATGAATCTTATGATTCCGTGTCAACGTCACCTGAGGTATCTTCTAAACCATTTGAATTATTTGTTTGTGAAACTTGTGCTAAGAATTTAAATTCGTCTGTTGTTGATGAACCTCAGAAAATTGATTGTTCTCAGTGTGGTGAATACAAGTCTAAACTTGAATCAATTCGTCACCACAATGAGCAATTAGTTTTTGATTTAACATGTATTCGTGATAAATATCGACAAGTGGCTGAAAATAATAAAAAATCTAAAGATAAGATTGATGCCATGTCGATTAGTAATCATGACTTGAAAGCACAGGTTGGATGTAAATTAACAATCATTCAAAAAACAATTTCAAAAAAGTTTGGAATTGAGAACCAAAATAACTGAGCTTGAAAATGAGGTGTCGGAGTTAAAGAATAAACTAGATAAATTTAGAAATTCATCTTTTTTACTCAATGAAATCATTGAAGTTAACAACAATCACCAAAAGGATGGTAAAGCTGGTTTAGGGTTTGTTGAAATCCCCCCTCCTTTTCGAAATTATTACACCATGCGACCAGACACGGTTAATCTAAAAGAAGTGGACATTAACTATCCACTGACAGTAGATCCTCCTGTGACTATTAGTATGGTTAAAATAATCAATGAGGAGAAAGTTAAACCAGTTGATCCAAAAACGGCTGTTAAGAAAGAAACAAAGTGTTTAACTCCAAAATCTCATATTCAAAGCAATCTGGTTTTCTATCAGACTAATGATGATATTCTTGTTGAAGATGTTGTTGAACCAATGGTGATTCAAAAAAATGAAAATATACCTGTTAAAAATCATATTCTTTGTGAACCACAAACTTCTGAGAAATCAAAAACTGGTAAACCAAAATTGGTTGTTACACCAAAGACATGTGAGAAGAAGGTTGTTTCTGAAAAGATATTAAAATCATTTTCAAAACCGAGTGTTAAAGGTAAAAATTGGAAACTTTATAAATTAAAAGGTGTTGACAAGATATTTGCCGATGAGCTCCTTCCGATAGCTCTTGTTAAACCTGAGTGTGTTGAATATGTTTATGATTGTGATCATTCGGTTTCCTTTAATCGTGATGCATCAGTAATGCCTATTGGGGAAATGAAAAAGAGAAAATCAAAACCCCAAAAGGAATCCAAACCAGTGTTGTTTCAAGAAAACAAATTTGTCAAATCTACTGGTTCTGATGTATTGGAAAATTTGCTAATTGTTCAAATCTTGAATTTTCCAAAAGAAGAAAAGTGAGAAAATTCAACCATTCGCGTCTAAGCTTGTAACAGAATCATCTTCGACGTGGGTTGAAATGAGAAAATGTTTTTATTGCAATGTCAAAGGACATTTGATTGTTGATTGTCCTTACAAAAGAAAATTCAAATTGCCAGATGTTTTTAACAAAATTTCATTAACTTTTGGGCAATTTGAGGCACTTGAACAAAAAGCTAAACAACAAAGAGTTTATCTTAATTCATTGTTAAAGTCTCCTGAAACGTCTCACATTTCTTATAATGTTAAATTTTTTAGACAACAAACTGATAAATAGTTACCAGCTTGGAAACCAAAGATTCCATCAGCCGTTGCTGATCATGTTGAGGATACTGGTCGACCTAAGACTATGGTCTGGGTTCCAATTTCTCATTAATTATCTAGTTTTTGTGCAGGGATATCTAAGAAGATCTATCAACGTCATATGGATTGTCGCTAAATCAAATTTGTTGATAGTGGATTATCTCGGCATATTGGTTTAGTTGAATTTGATTGATATTTGCAAAGTTTTAAAATTCATAAAATTTTCAATCGACAAACTTGTTCACCATTCGTACCTTTTAAAATGCAAGATTTCTTTTTGGTCAACAAGATCTTCAAAAGAGTTATCCATGTTGGAAGATCATTTTCATTTTTCGTTATTTTCTATAAATTTTTTGTTATTGTTTATATTTTTAGGGGGAGAAAATTAGAAAAATCCAAAAAGATTGTGTTTTCTGTATGAAAAATATAAAAAAAAACTAAAATATGTTGTTAATTTTGAAAAAATATAAAATTTGAGAAATGCGATCCGACATATATGGGAAATGATAGTACATTGACTTAGCGGACCTAACACATGAATAAACTAGACTATAAAGTGCCGTAAGATCAATTGCATGATGTGTATGATAGGCTTAACAGATCGAATAAGTGCTGAAAAGATATAAACCTAAATGCTTGCCAAATCTAGTGGTGTTACATTTTGATGCATAGTTAATGTCTATATTAAGTACCAAAAAGTTTAAAGATTGTTGTGCATGCATGCGTTCATTTTGCAAAGAAATTCAACTATTTTTCTTTTTATTTTGCAAAGAAATTCAACTTCATTTTTTCTTTATTTTTATTCAAATTTGGATCCATTCCTGCGCGATAAGATTATCCGACCTAAGGGTTAAGATTTGGATATTCTGCTTTATTTTCTTGGTGTTTCGTATAAAATCTTGGACTTTCTCTGCGCGATAATTCGGAATTATCCGAATTGAGAGTTAGGATTTTATGCAACTTCAACTTATTTTATCTTTTTATTTTGTTAAAATGGAACCTTATCTGCCTGTAGTAATACCGATCTTAAGGGAAAATTTTAACTTTCTGTTTTATTTTCTTTTTATTATTTTTGCATGAGTCACAGCTAATAAATTTAAAGAAAAATAAAACACGTACATGTGAAATTCACTGTATAAGAGATATAAAAATTGTGTCTGATAGGTGGGATCCACATAAGATTTGTGCTTAATTGAATCTTAATCGTATCGTAAAGTTACTGAAGGATCTGTACAAAGTTTAAAGTGGATAATTATATTTGCAATCATCATTGGATTATATGCATAATAATGTCAAAATTGAAGTGTAGTCTAGGACGTTACTAGTCAATATGATCCCATGTCGCGATCTTTCTCACAAAAATATGTACTGCTTACATTTACTGCTTTAATTTCTTTTCGTTATTTTGAGAAAAATATAAAAAGATTTTAGGTGTGTTTTGATATAAATTTTGAAAAACCAAAAATATTTTGAGTGTGTTTTAGCATAAAGTTTGTAAAAGCCAAAAAGATTTTTCTTTCCAATTTATTTTTGTTCTTCCGACAAGCGATACACATTTTCAAATTGTTTTTGCTGTGTTTCAAAAATTGTTTTCACCATTACACATTCTAGTTCATACAGTTTGTGCTCAAATGCTAAATCAATATAAACTTTACGGTTTATTGATGGAATGTGTTGATTGACTGCAGTTTTGACAGAGCGATGATTATTCAATCCTTGAATCTTCTCAAGATAATGAATTTAAGGTATGGCAGAGTGTTCGAGTTAAGGGGAGTGAACTTGTTTTTTCCCGATGAGGATCGATGAACTCGATATTGAACTACGAAACCGAAAACGCACGGTGTTCGTTTCGGTGCGTTTCGGTACTAATCGATGAACGAAAACGACCGAGTACAAAGACGATATGTAAATATTAACTCGTTGTAGCTCGTATATAAATTTCGGTAGGGTTTCGGTACAATACGGTCTCTCGTAAGAATGCATAGCTCGTTGTAACTTGTCTAACTGTGTGTGTGTGTGTGTAATTGCCTAACTAACAAACTAATCCTATTCATACTAACATCACATTCGTTAATGCTAACTACTCATTCGTTAGATCTTGATCAGCCTCATTCGTTAGCCATCATGCATGTTACATTCGTTATGCTTTGACATGCTTCCATTTGTTATGCTTTAACATCCTTAGTCATTGATCATTCGTTATCCAAATACCTTCCATATTTGCACATTCGTTAGACATTAGATTGTCTTCTCATTCGTTAATCATGTATGCCCTCATTTGTGGACTTCCACACTTGATCTCATTTGTTATCTTTTGTATCGATAAAGCGACTCGTCAGTTTTCCAGCACTTGTCACATTTCATGTACTAACAAACTCCCCCTTTACAATTGCTGGAGTTCGATTAACTTTTAGTCTTTGTCGCTTTCAATTGATCTTCACATGTGTCTTTATACATATAATGCCATGAAGAAAATGCACTAGCAAACTCCCCCTGGCATTAGCTGTACGTCTCCAATCTTTATCAGCATCAATCTTGTACACACGATCAGCATCATGCATAGAGATCTGTGCCATATTTATGTATTGTAATGTTATGCTGCCGGATTTTCTCCTCACCAATGTATTCATCCTCCATAATTAATGTATTAATGTTTAACGTATTGAACACGATGTAACGTATCGATTTGCGACTAGATGTAAGGCCCCGAACCCGGTAGCCCTACTTTAGCGTCGGATTTACTCATAAACACAGTCCTTCAAATCAGAGTTTATTAAAACTTTTCGCGGAATATAAAACATCAATCATTTGTTACAAAACATTAAATCTTTTCTTTGATACCATAACACAAAACTTTATATTTAAAACATCTTTACTTCTTTCTTCAGATGCCAGCCGTTCAATCCATGCCATGCGTCATCCTCTTGCTAGCTCTGTAATCGGCTCACCTGCGTGCATACTAAAAGTCAGCTACGCTGAGTGAGTTCTAGTTAATCAGGCAGCATACAATCTATTCCCATATATTACTTCCCGTATTCGAAGACACATATTACTACCTTAACCTTGTATAAATATCCATAGGAGGATCGTCACGTAATATCTATTAAGAGAACCATTACCATTACCCTACCATATATAATTTCCATAGGAGGAACACTATATTATCCATAGAAGGAACACTTTACTATCCATAAAAGGAACACTATACCTTCCATAAAAGGAACACTATACCTTCCATAAAAGGAACACTATACTTTCCATAAAAGGAACACTATACCTTCCATAAAAGGAACACTATACTTTATTATTTAATATCCATGTAAGGAGCTAGTCACTTCCCTTGACGATACGTGCAATATCCGAATATCGTTCACGTACCGTCAAGCAATCAATCGTATCGATCACATATACCATACACGGCATACACATAAAATTATATCCTTTCGTTCATACTTTCTTACTTTCTTTTGTATTATCTTACTTTCATATCTTACGTTATAAAGAGCATTACGCCCTACATTCCTCGAGTATTACTAGGGCTCGGTACCCTCTTCGTAACCATACAACCATGCGTTATCATTTCTTTCTTCTATTATCTCTATCATGTTCATATACATAAACATACATAACATACTTACTTTATTCTTAGCGCTGCAACCTGACAGTACGTGCAATATCCGAAGATCGTTCACGTACCATCAAGCAATCATTCATATATTTCACATTATCCATATAAGGCATACACTTATCTCTTAGGATAAGTGTATTAACAAACATATTGAGTATGCACACAGCCCCGAAAACGTAACACATAAATGGGGCTAGAAACTCACCTGAACACGGTTACGTTCACCGTTAATCGTAATCCCTTTCTTCAGCTGTGCACGGCTGACTGTATAACAAGTACACGTATCAAACAACTATCACTACTCATATCATCTTTCCGGTCTTAACTACTACCCACAACGAACGGGGGTCCGGGGGCAGCGCCCCTGGCAGCGGGGTCTAGGGGCGGCAGCCCCTAGCAGGGTCCAAGGGGCAGAGCCCCTGGCTGGGGTCGAGCTGCCAGGTCAGCTTGGAAAAATTTTATTTCCATTAACTGTCTTAACACATTTTTCATTAGATTTTTAGTTTACTTCCTAATCGAACTTGGCTTTAGGCGAAGTTAAACCTTAGGCGAACTTAGCTTTAGGCGAAGTTAAACCTTAGGCGAACTTGGCTTTACAGCGAAGTTGCCATCAGGCGAACTTGGCTTCAGGCGAAGTTGTCATCAGGCGAACTTGGCTTCAGGCGAAGTTGAACCTTAGGCGAACTTAACTTTACAGCGAAGTTGTCATCAGGCGAACTTAGCTTGCAGGCGAAGTTCATCAGGCGAACTTAGCTTGCAGGCGAAGTTCATCGCGTTGAAGGCGAAGTTGCCCAGATGAAGGCGAAGTTACCCAGACAGCCGCTGTTCAGTTTCTTTTCAGCATTTTGAGCGATTTTAACACCCTTGCTATGGTTCAATATCACCCACTACGCTTCCCGACCATTTTTGGTCGCTTATACACTAAAAAGCTTGGATCTTTAAACCTCAAAGATCAAGAATCATACCTTTTTGGGCTTGTTTGGATCTCGTTTACATGCTTATCACCACTAATCGCTCTCTCTCTCACTCGGGTCTGCCGGATCTGCCCGGATCTGCCTTCGGTCCGGCGGCGGTATATGTGTGGTGTGTGTGTGTTAGGGAGTTTGGTGAAAATGAAGATATTTTGGAATTTTTGGGGTATTTATATCCCTGAAATCTCATTCTCATTTAACCCATCTCAATTAATCCAAATCCATAACCAACGTCCATTACCCGACACTAGCCCGACCCATACCAACTCCTATTCTTTTATTTATTTCCTGATAACCCGAGTAAACTTTCACTCTATTATTAAGTAATATAATTAATATTATCTTGAAATTTCGGGATGTTACACTAGATTCCTGGCTTGTATAACGTTTTAACAATTGGTATCAGAGTCGGCGGTTGCTCGTGATACGTACTAGTTTGTGTTCTTCAAGGTTCGATAACTGTTTGATCGATTTGAATCAATTCAGTGGATAATTGATGAAATTGAAGCTTGATTTGATTTCGTGAGATGAAGCCGATGCTTCGTAACGTATTCTAATGATTAATCATGGTGATTTGACGAATCTGCCATGAATGTTTGAGTTATTGTGTGATCAGATTTATACCGGATTCATAGATTGAATGATAAAATAGATGATGAATTTGTGTTCGTGAATGAAGTCCTAGTCTTCGGATGTGTTTTTGTGGATTAATTGATTGAATTGATGATTCCACCATTAACATCCATTAATGGAGCTTGAAGATACGCAGATTCCGGCGACTATAACAGTATTTTCCGGTGATTCACGATTTTACAATGCAACAGTAACTTCCTAACGACTCATTCGTTAGTTTGAATTCATTCGTTAACGGAGTAATAACGAATGTGGTCATTTGATAAAGGTTAACGAATATGAGCTTAATTCGTTGGAATTTAACAAATGTATACTCATTCGTGTACTGTTCATACGAATGAGGAGATCTTAGCATTTGAGGTTATTCGTTAACAAGGTTAACGAATGTGACCTGTTCTTTCTAATGTAACGAATGAGGAATTTAAAGTATGCGGACATTCGTTAATGGGTTAACGAAAGAGACCCATTTGTTCAAGGGTAACGAATGTGTTACTGTTCAAACGAATGAAGACCAGATAACGTATGAGGATGTTTAAAAAAACAGTATTTTCGGAAAATTTTCTTAAACAAAACTTTTTGGGGATATTTCAAATGTGCGGGATACTCTTCTGGCAAATTTTGATGATATATTTTCTGGCCGACTTTTCACGCATATCGAGGGTCCGAGGGGGAGTAACCGGCTAAGTTAGCGAGACATTTATTGAATATTTTCGAAGATTTGTTCAAGATCTTGCCGAATTTGTCAAGAAATGGGGGAGATAAAAATTTCAAAGAGTTTATTCAATTAGTATCTTCCTACGTTTGCAAGGATTTCTTAAAAAATTATTGCAATTCGGGTGGTAATATGTGATTGCAAAGCTAGGTTTGAATGAGTCCAAGACTGAAATTGTTCTTCGATCGTGGATTGATTTGTTCAAGATTAAAACCTGACTATGTGGGATACGAGTGTCTGTCCGTTTACTTCATTCTGAGGGACTTTGATCCTGACTTTGTTGGCTACGAGTATTCGGCGGATTACTTCTGTTGAAGGGGACAATTCTTTAATGGGTTGATCTGATTGAGGAATATACGAGTTTTGTCATCTGATTGAAGAATATGATCGTTCGGTGTTGATTAACGAAGGTTGGGACTCTAAATCATATGCCCAAAGCAGTAGTGCATCCAAGCGTATTGGTTGCTGAAGAGCTTCAAAGAGTTATATTTTGGGATAGACGTTATCGAGAGAGTGAAGACGTGAAAGATGTGGAATGATTGGGTTGTTCATGAAGATGTGTGACAAGGTTAAACATAAAGACATTTTTACATTACCAGTGCGACAGATAGCTGATGACTTGTTGCTGATTGATTCGTGAGATCGAACCATATCATATGCCAGTTGGATGATCGGGATGATCACCTGGAGATGCTGATTTTAGGGGGAGATATTATACGAGTAGCTACAAGTTATTGGTGTGCTTACAAAGAGTTATATTTTGTCTGTTTTACACAAGCCCGTGAATCATCAGCCAAGAGGGAGGTTGGCTGAACGGCTGATGATATGCAATTAAAGTATTCACGGTTAAAGTATTCAAATTTAACGTATTCGTCGTTAACGTATTCATCGCTAAAGTATTCGACCATAAAGTATTGAGACTAAAGTATTCGGCGTTAAAGTATTGAAGACTAAAGTATTGGATGCTAAAGTATTGGAAAGCATTCGACAGCTACGGACAAGGGGGAGTCTGTAAGTGAACGGATTTGGTGTCCGCAGCTGTTCGAATAGGCTAGAAGTAGTTTAGTCTTTACACTTAATGTATAAAGGCACATTCGCTAAGGATGTTTAGCGAATGGGCCTCATTCGTTAAGGCTAGGATATTCGTTAATGTAAGAGCCCATTCGTTACTACAGTGTAATGAATGGAAGCTCATTCGTTAATGTATACCCATTCGCTAAGCATGTTTAGCGAATGGGCTATGGAAAGACCTTATTCGTTAGGAATGTTAACGAATGAGAGCTCTCATTCGTTAATACAGTATAACGAATGAGACCAACCTATAAATAGGCCTTCCATAATTAGTTTGCATAGAGATCTGTGCCATATTTATGTATTGTAACGTTATGCTGCCGAATTATCTCCTCACCTAATGTATTCATCCTCCATGATTAATGTATTAATATTTAACGTATTGAACACGATGTAACGTATCGATTTGCGACTAGATTCCTGGCTCGTATAACGTTTTCACAATATAGTCGGGCTACGTGCATACTATTGTGAGGTCACCACTTACGCGTTCGATGTCGTGTTTGTACGTGTACTCCTCCGCATCACGCGGTCACACAACTAGTTTCTATTAATATAATTGATTATGTAGTATAAGAGTTGAAGTTTAAAATATTATTTAAGATCTAAAAGCATCCTAAAAAATTGCATGGTTATAAAAACATTGATTTATAACTTTTGTTGCAGCGTGAATATGGGTTCTAAACGAACTCATTTAGGTTCATGGCCTCTTGTGTCACACCTCAACTTACGGCGGAATATGCCGGGGCGCGACATAATTGTATCATAGCTCATAAGATACTAAAATAAATTCACGTGTTAATATCTAAATTATTATTATTCAAGTACACAAAGGTACAAACATTGTCTCATAAAAATAAACATAACAATTAAATAAAAAAATAAATAGTCTTTAATTATTCATCATGCATCCTAAGATCCAACTACTCTTTAATCCCTTGATTCTTCATCCAATATAGCCATGCGGGAAAATACATAGTTTGTCAACATAAAGTTGAGCAATTAATCACGGTTTTTGAATACTATAATATAAAAATGACAATTTCTTGCGATAATATGAAATATTACAACTAGCATAACACCAATATAACAATAATATAAAAGTTGTCTTTTCACTCGAATCCCTGGATAACGAGCTATTCCGACGGCATATGATCATACTAATGAGGATGAGATACCTACCATCAAAACATAAATTAAACACATAGTCACATTTGCACGTATAACTAATTGAGCAACATCATATAACGCAAATAGTGGAATTGTAGTGAAAAATTGATTAACGCATAACGCCCCCAAAAATATAAAACGGTAAAAAAAGGGGGATGTTAATTACTTACCTTTAGTGAGTAGATTAGTGAGAATGAGATAATAATAAAAAAAATGAGGATGAACTCATCAAGCCTTCGAAATACGTCAACAAGAATGCCCTAATTGTTAACTACTGTATAATTAATAAAGGAGAAAAAAAATTAATAAAACGTAAAGATTTGAGTTTGATGAGATATTATTAGTCATTATTGCGATTTAATTACTTAGATAAATGGGAGTCGTTTAGGTTTTAGATGCCTTATTTATTGTTATTATACTTAAGATTATTATTATTATTATTAATATTATTATTATTAGTGTTAATATTATTATTTGGTAACTAATATAAGTGATATATCATGTTCGTATTTTCAAGCAATTAGATTTTATAATTAAATAATAACCAATATTAGGTATTAATAAACATGGTATATACAAATGAAACATTATTGTCAATTATTTAATTATATATATATTTAGGTATATATATATATATAGGGTATATATATTACGGGAAAATTATTTGAATCTTTAAGCTAGATCGGTAAAAATACATTTTTGTTTCATATTATTTATGCATATATATAGATAAAAATATATATATGAACTTTGACCAAAATAATGCTTTCTAGGTTCGGTTTCATTAAAACAAAGTTTATTTAATATTATATTATGATTATAATTAAAAATAAAACAAAGATTTAAACAAAACAAAATAAAAAAGATAAAACGAGTCCAGGGGGGTTCGAACCCGCGCCTGGACCAGTTCACATGGTTTCAATCACAACGCTCTGGCCAACGGGCTGGAGCTTCAGTTCGTGTTACATATTATCGCAAAACTATATAACCAGACATACCAGTCCCCAAGTTCATTTACAAACCCTAGATCTTAATCCGTTGATTCATTCGTTGTTTGATTCAATTAAGTTGGGGTTATTGTTTGTGCATTAAAAAAGATTGTAAAGCATATTTCAATTACTTACTGAGGTGGCGGATTGAGGGGTAACGAGCAACAAACGATCGCGGCCTGAGTTTGGGTTGAAAGCAGGTCCTGACGGCTTCGTTTGGTGTAATTAGTTTATGGTTTATGATCGCGTGATTGAGAGGAATCTGTGGTGTAATTTAATTGAATTTCTGTTGCGTTTATATAGTGATTTAGAGCCTAGGCCAGCCTCGGATTTCATTGATTGTATTAGCTGTGAACCTTGATTCGTTTTCTATAATTAACATGTCGGTGAGATCGTTTTTGTATGATAAACGATATGGTGAGATCAATTTTTGATTATAACACCGAAAATTGAGGTCCAAGAAAGGGTTTGGGAGAGGTTGTCGGCCGAAAGAAGAAAGAGAAGGGAAAAAGATTATTTTATTATTAAAATCTTTGAATACAATTTGCATGTTGGTCCTTGGTCTATTTGACTTGGGTACAAAACACGTTTAAAGTTTAGTTAGGGTTTCTTTTTGCCATTCTTTGATAGTTGTATAAATATAAAAAGGAATAAAAGGAATATTTTATTAATAACTCGCCCGAACAAGAACCGGGTCGGGTAATGTTTACAATTGAAAGAAAAATAGAAAAACCGAAATGTTACATCTTGATCCAAGGACCACAACCACCTCAAAATAAATGGGCTTTAAACGTTATTAGTTATTGGACTGGAGCACTTATTTGAGTTATAGGGGCTCTAAAATACTTTCCGATAACTTATATTTGATTCTTTCAATAGATGCTCCACTATAAAAAAGTGAAATAGAGTTTAATGCTCATTTAACAAAGAAGCCCGAACTTTGTATACCGAGCTTAAACGAATTACGTTCGGATCGTTCACCCACTACTCGTTGAAAACAAATTTGGGTTTCCTTTAGTACCAAGGGGGGTCGTTGACCCTCTAGTCACGAAATTGAAACCAGGTTTTTTTTTTTTGTAGTAAAGCAAGGTGGACCACAAACTCTAACCAAAGAAAGAACACTTTCAAGTTATGATAACCTCCGACCAAAAGTTATTATTCTACCATTCACCTTAAGTCCTTAATTATGCATTGTTGTTTGAGTTCATAGGATAATAACACATGTTGTAGAAAGAGAGTTCCATACATCTGTGTTTTTATTTGCTCACTAAAGTATTTGTATTTTGTGCATTACGTAAAGATTTTATCATTGACTTCCCAAAGTCAATGTCAATATGTTTCTTAAGAATTTCTTGGAAATTTCGGATGATATATACAATATTAATAACTTCTACTTATGATTGGGACAAATATGTTTTGTTATTATTCATGTTTTATAATTTCAATTTTGTTTTTAGCAATAACCAATAAAGTGTTGATATCAGGGTCAATTCGGTTGACCATTGAAAACGTGTTTTCATACAAGAAGAGTGATTATAATCATAACACATATTTGACTAGGGCTATAAAAAACCAAAGCAAACTATCTGACGGAAAGTTCGTTTACGTTCATTTGTTTAACAAATTAGTGAACATGAACAAAGAACTTCGTTTGAATAACTAAATGAATGAACACGAACAAAAGGCATGTTCATTCATTTGTGTTCACGAGCGTTCAATAATGTGTTCTGTTTTGCATGTTTATGGTCGTTAATGTTTGTTTATTAAAGGTTTTTAGGACCTTTTAATGACATTTCTAATCTTACCATATAGATTTTATAATGGACGAACTTGAACAAGACTTTGCTCATTTACAGCCGTATATCTGATTATGAACCGAGTAAAAATAAAGTTGGTCAACCACAGGTGATAAAGTTAGTTTTATTTCATATTTACATTGTTACTATATATGCATATTCTAAAGCGCATCATAGACCAAAACGAGTAACTTTTTTTTTGTTGTAATCGAGCAGCATTTACTAATTATAACGCTGAAACTGCATTATTCAAGTATTTAGTTGACCAAAATTGGATTTACACTTGAATTTAGAAGATAAGTTTCCTTCAGTTACATGATTCACTTCAAGAGCTATCATGCTTGGCTGATGTACTCTAGGAGACATACGAGTTCTTTAAGGTGAAATGGGCATATGTTTTAAAGAGTCTACAAAGAAAGAAACTTCAACATTTGAGGACCCTTCCGAGTTCAACTTCTCGAGTTGGGCCAGAGCGAAAAATTGCTCCCTAGCCAAAAGCCGAACTTGTTTATAATATGCTTCGTGACTCATAACGCCTATACCAAAAGCATCATCGAGCACAAACATTAGCTCTCCCAAAGCTTCATCCTCAGCATTACACTCCATATTCAATGTTGAGGTCACATCTACTCATTCAAGCGCGTCTTCAATTCTCCCACCAGTAGTTACGCTTAAGTTAACTTTATTAACCATTAACCAGTTGACCAAGATATCCGCCTCCTCTGTCATTTCCTTGATTCGTTTCTTTAGTTAGGTCTTTTCATGGTCCAGTCCAATGATCAAGTTGTCGATTATGTCAACACGCGCCCTCATCTCCTCTTGAAGAGAAGCAAGTTTTTCCACCTCATCTTTGGTGTTCTCCTTCAACCCGATGATTTCATACTGAAGCCTACACCAAATTCGATCCATACATTCCATTTTCGACACATATGAGGGGTGTGACATGCTAGGACGCACACTCACAACATAAGGATGGTCTAAGGAAAATATATTTACCAAGTTGTGTGCAAGGCCTAATAGATCGTGCCTGAAAGGAACCCACGTGGGTAAACACGACGAGGTGGTCAAGCCCGAAGGGTCCACAAACGGGTGGTTTGGACGTATTGGGTTGGTTATGTCCGTTTGCACTTGAACCATAGGTGCCACATGAGGGTAGTGCTCATGGACCCAAATGTTTATATGAGTCAAAGGTAACGAGTGAGAGATGTATAGGTAGCCATAAACTTTTAATAACTTTACCGCGGTTCCATCATGGTGGATATACGTGTCGATTGAGGGACATAAGGACGAAATTCCTTGTGAAGAGAAAGTAAGTGTTTTCGTATCAACCACTTTTGGTCAGGATCATAATACGTTAATGCGAATTCAGTGTTGCAAAACATCGCACTATCGATGATCTCAACCTGAGACGGAGATGCCATGGTGAAGAGAGATGGAAGTTGATCACGAATCTAACCGGATGGTCTTACTTGAAGAACATATATATGAAATTTTGTCATGTAGAAATTAAAAAATGATTCAGCAAAGACTTTACAAAGTCATTACAACATTTGAAAAGCTAAAGTTAACCATGTAGTTGCTGGAAATTTCTAATGACATATACAACAATACCAACTTCATTTTATAGTCATATTATAGTTATTTGTTTGACCAAAAGTTATATAAGAATATAAATCTAGGAGGGAATTAAACTATATTTAGTTTTGGATTAAAGATATAAAATTTGACAAATTGGACTTATGAAAATTTTAGTGTCACTCTCCTTAAATTTTATAGAAGTCATGTGTTGTAACAGTCATACCAAACCTTGTAATTAAATACTTATATATTTTGTCATTTTATTATTTTTAGATATGGATAAATATAACTATGCGTCAATTACAAATCTTGACTAGACAATGAATAGTTTAATTCCAAATTGCAACGAAGGTTGACCAAAATCGTGACACATGTGATGATGTGAAAAAATATATATATAACTTGTTTCCATCAATGTGAACGCAAAAGAATTTAATAAAGAGATAGAAAATTAGAATATTAACTACTCAAATGCGTAAAACTTAATATAAAGCTAAAACACCAAAGAAGATCACCAATCTATGTATAACTTGATCACATCTAAGTGTGTTTAACTCCCATTATCTTGTAACGGTGTATGGTTTGAGATTGGTACATAGTAGTGAGAGGAGACGACCAAATGGCGGTTCGGTATTGAGTTATTGACTATCGAGTATATGCAGAGATAGCTAGATTCGAGCATGGTATCATCCTAGATCTTATATTTGAGAGCTACCAAGGCTGAACATTTTATGTGAACTAAACATTGAGATCTTGGTTTTAATCCCACAACCATAAAGAATCCTTCTATATAACATTTTATGTTAACATTAATGCAATTTTTTTCTTTTGTTTTTTGTTTTATGTATCAGCTAACCCTGAACAAATTTTCTTAGCCCCTTCTAATCCTCTATCTCTCAACTTTTCTTCTAGATCCGTCACTGGTTAATATCGAGATAATGAGATCTAAAGCTAGTTATTGATGTTCTTAGATAAACTCATAAAATTATTAAGCTCTGATCTTCCCATATGAAACTATGAAAGCCTTACTATCAAAGCATGTAACTATTAGACCAATATATTTAACAAAATATATTTGGTATTATTAATGTAATTATTTTGTATATTTAGATTGTAATTTATCTTTCCTAATTTTAAGGATAGTTTGTTGTATTCTGGTGTATATATCACCTATTCATGGAATGGAAAGATTCATGGTTTGTTACCAACTAATATGGTAATCAGAGCCTAACTTTTCTCAATCCTACTGCCGCAAGCCTTTCCCTTTATTCACCATCACACCTCGCCTCCTGTTATGATGGGAGACCAAACTGACCAAGCAAACAAATCTCTACACCCAGTCTACACCATTACTGATATCACTCGCAAAGTAAGGGTTCTGGACGGAGTGAAGGTATCATACTCATCATGGGTCAAGTTGTTTCAACTTCACGCTCGAGGGTACAAGGTCATGAATCACATTGATGGCACAAGGGCACCGGCTAAAGAAGATCCTACTTACGCATCATGGTCCGAAATTGATGCAATCGTCCTTCAATGGATCTATGGAACGTTGTTGGACGACCTATTGGTACGTGTTTTAGATACGAATCATACCGCTCTTGATGCTTGGTCTCGTGTCCGAAAATATTTCTCAATAATAAAGGGGCAAGAGCCGCTGCACTTGAGCATGAGTTCAATAATCTCACGCTCAGAAGCATACCGTCTCTTGAATCCTATTGTCAAAAATTAAAAGATCTTGGAGACCAGCTCAATGATGTGGATCATCCTGTGGGTGATCAACGTCTTGTGTTAAAACTCGTTAGAGGTTTGCTGATCGAATATGATACGGTCGGAGCATACATCAATCAAAGTCTTCCCTCATGGGAGACAGCCTGCAGTATGCTTCAACTAGAATACCAAAGGCAAACCGCCCGGGAAAACCACTCCGCTCCGACCGCCTTTGCTGCTATGTCTAACGAACCACAGAAAAATGACCAACCTATCCACCGTAGAAGGGGTTCAAACCGGCCTACCAACACCCGTAGGCCACATCAACAAACTCAACCAACTACTAGTTCGAACCGAGGCCGGACTCCACGAACCAATACAAACCCATCTGGTTCAAATCAGTTCCCACATTGGGCTGCACTTCCTGCTAAAAACAATACACCACCAAACTGGGCTTATTGGGCCCCACCACCCTACCTATTTCCTACACAACAAGGTTGGGTTCAACCTTGGATAAACTCACCTCTCAATTGGAATCATTTCCAAGCCCCTGGATCAAGTGGTAGTAAACAACAAACAAATCCACTTGCCACATCATCTGCTCAGGCCCATCTTGATGAATTTGATCCACTTCAACCCACACAGATTGGTGAAGCATTACAAGCTATGAACATTAACAATGAGGATGCACCTTGGTTCATGGATTCGGGTGCATCAGACCATCTCACAAGTGACCAAGGTAAAATTACTAATCCTATGTCTTTTTGTCCCATTGGCTCGATTTTTGTAGGTAACGGTGCACGCATGCCCGTCCTTGGATCAGGACACAACCCACTACCATATCAAAACCGACCCCTTCACCTAAAAGATGTCCTTTACACACCAAATATAATCAAAAATCTTATCTCGATTCGTAAATTTACTATTGATAATTATATATCGGTTGATTTTGATCCTTATGGTTTTTCTGTGAAGGAGTACCCGAGTGGGAAGATAATATCTCGTCATAATAGTTCAATTCGTCTTTACCCGCTCACCTACCCAGTCACACCACCTAAAGAACCAGTTGCATTTGCTTCCATCTCACAAGACCCGTGGCACGATCGTTTGGGCCACCCCGGTCTTTCAGTTTTTGATTTTTTAGTTTCCAATAAAATTATTGTGCGTAATAAACGTGCGAAGACTATTGTTTGCAATTCTTGCCAATTGTCAAAGCACAAACGTTTTGCCATTTTCTAATTCCAATTCTAGTACTGTTTTACCATTTGCCATTGTTCATTGTGATTTGTGGACCTCACCCATTTTGAGCAAAACAGGTTATAAATAATACATGGTTCTTGTCGATGATTTCACACAATACACATGGGTGTATCCCCTCAAATTTAAATCTGAAACATTCATCAAGTTTGCAAATTTTCATACCTATATTAAAACCCAATTTAACATCGTCATAAAATCTTTTCAATGTGATCTAGGTGGAGAATTTGACAATCACTCATTTAAATCTTTTCCAAATTCTAAAGGGTTACAATTTCGGTTTTCGTGTCCACAAACATCCCAACAAAACGGAAAATCGGAGCGCATGATTCAATGCCTTAACGCGATCATGCTCACTCTCTTAACCCACGCCTCCCTGCCACCGACATTTTGGGTCGAGGAGCTCCATACCGCTTGCTACTTACACAATATTTTACCCACAAAAGTTCTAAAATTTCAAACTCCCACATCTGCACTATATCTCAAAAACCCATCTTATGAACATCTAAGGGTATTTGGTTGCGCATGTTATCCGAACACGTCATCAACTCGGTCGCACAAACTTTCCAGTCGTTCAATCCGATGTATTTTTTTGGGATACCCCTCCATATTTCGGGGATACCGATGTCTTGACATCTCCTCGGGTAAAGTATTATTTTCTCGCCATGTCACTTTCGATGAATCAACATTCCTATATGCCGACCAAAATTCGAAGCACACTCACGACTATACATTCCTTCAACCAGATCCATCTCCATTACTTTTCCAACCCAATCACGTTAATATACAACCCACACCAAGCCTAAATATACCACCAGCCCAATCATCCACTAGTTCACCTTCCAACATTCCACCAACTTCCACCCACTTTCCAACCCATCACCAACCCACCTGCTCTCCTATGGTCCAACAAGAAAATAATTCACAAACAATCCACCATCCCAACCAAAACCCAACGCACCAACTCAACTCATCAAAAATTCAAACCACACCTACCACACAAACTTCTTCCGTTGCTACCCATTCCATATCTCAACCAAATACAACAAACACTACAAATCCTATTCATACACACACCATGACCACTAGATCAAAGTCTGGAATAATGAAACCACGCCTGCCACTAAACCTTAACACCCAAACCGAACCACCTCTCTTTCCTATTCCCGCAACGCCAATCCAAGCCCTTAATGATCCAAACTGGCATGCAGCCATGAATGAAGAATATCGAGCTTTATTGGATAATAACACATGGGAATTAGTACCAAGACCTCCGGACACCAACATAATCCGGTGCATGTGGCTTTTTTGACATAAATTTCATGCGGACGGTACCCTTCAACGTTATAAAGCATGTCTAGTCGTCAATGGTAAAAGTCAACAAGTCAGTATAGATTGTGACGAGACGTTCAGCCCCGTGGTCAAACCCACAACTATACGTACCGTCCTTAGCCTAGCTGTCTCACGTGGTTGGCCTATCCACCAGCTAGATGGTAAAAACGCCTTCCTTCATGGAAACCTTAACGAGACGGTATATATGTTTCAACCCCCGGGCTTCCGAGATCAAGCATACCCGAACCATGTCTGTCGACTAATCAAATCTCTTTACGGGTTGAAACAAGCACCACGGGCATGGTACGATCGATTTGCCACGTATGTCACCAACTGCGGGTTCAAAAGCACCATTAGTGACACTTCACTATTTGTGTATAAAAAGGGAACTCAAACTGCCTATATGCTTCTCTATGTAGACGATATAATTTTGACTGCTTCAGACAACACTCTTCTTCGACAGGTTATTAATCTTCTGTCAGTGGAATTCATATGTCTGATCTTGGCCAACTTCATCATTTCCTCGGGATAAATGTTACACGTCGTGACGGTGGCCTATTTCTCTCACAAAGCAAATACGCCTCCGATATTCTTGACCAAGCAAACATGTCAGATTGTAAACCCGCACATACTCCCATTGACACGTCTTCAAAATTAAGTGCAACCAGTGGAAACTTGCTACCAAATGGAACACAATACAAACAACTAATCGGGCTTTACAATACCTAACGTTTACCCGGCCCGATTTAACATATGCGGTTCAACAAATTTGTTTGTTCATGCATGCGCCACGTGATCCATACTTGCATTTTTTAAAACGTGTTCTTCGATACGTTGAAGGCACCCTCAATCACGGTTTATCCATTACCCCATCACGATTGTAACACCCCGGCTTAAGCGAAAACGCCCGAGTGTGACGTACAGATTGCTCAAACACACGTGGCACTATTAAGTGACCATAATAACATTAATTCATTAAATAGTCAAGTACACAATTTCAATCAAGTAAACAATACGAGCTTAAATCAAAGATAAACAATAATCAAAACAAATGTCTTGTTTATTAAATAACCTAAGTATTCTAAGTGTCTTCTAGTCCTTCATCCTCTAATCACGGTACCTGTAACATATGTATAAAATATGGTCAGCGATAAATATAGCTGGTGAGTTTCCACAATTTAAATACGTACATAAAAACCATACAATTCATAAACATGTGGTAAACTAGCAAGTAAGTCCTTTCCAGTTGGTACAACCAACGTACTTGGATAATCGCGCAAGTAAGGTCCTTTCCAATTGGTAACAACCAACGTACTTGGATAATGAGGCTCTTTTCCACTCGATACAAATGGACCGGAGTGCAAAAGGGGGCGTATGATCATACTTAATGAGGCTTCCCAATCGTGCAAGTAATATTCGTGCAAGTAATACAAGTAACACACAGGTCCATATACGAATTGTAGTTTTGTAATAGAAGGAATAACACTTGAATTTTTTTTATAAGGATACATATGCTACCCCAAAACATTAAAAAATTAAAAAGGGGTGGTGAAAAACTCACCTTAGTAATTGAAGTGAAAAAGGAATAAGAATAACTTGAAGGCGTCAAAGGAACCGAAGCAGTCAATCCGTACGAACTATAAATAAGAATAAACATGACTTTTAACGACTATTCTAACGGGATTTTAAAGTTGTTTAATTGTATAATAGTTTTAGAAGATAGTTATTATCTTATTATAATTTATTACCAATTCTACAGCCCTTTGATTATTATATTATTATTTATGTTTAACGGTAATTGTTTATTAATAAAATATAAATAGCTTAACGGCGAGAATATGGAGTTCATACTTTCGAAATGCTTGAACTGTCGATTACAAGTCGAAAATATGATTATTGTCTTGACAAAACGATTTTTAGGAATTTAAAGTTTACTTTACGTTTATTAAACGATTTTTAATAGAGGCTTATGAAAACGAGAAACTTGGTTTTTACGTGTGAAAATGTGAGTTATATTTTATATTAAATTTACATAATTTTTATTTTATTTAAAAAGACTTTTATGATTTATTTATGATTTTTAAATGATAAAAATTATTAAATTAATAAAACTGGTTTATATAAAAAAATAAAGTGTCTGACCCGGGTGGGTTTCGAACCCGGGTCTCTATGCTACGAGTTCTGAGTGTTAACCAACTAGTCTGGGTCTCATATTCGTTATGAACATGGTTTTAATTATTTATATATATTAGCAGATTTTGATTGTTTTATTTAATACTAATAACAATATAAACAGTTAAATAAAAAGAAGGGTAAGAGGACGCGTGACCCGGGTTTCGAACCCGGGTCTGGAGTTTGTAACGTTAAGGCCTTAACCAGTTGATCTGTGTGAAACATTCGTTATAGGTTTAATAAAAAATATATACATATAATATTTCAGGTTCTTCTTCTTCAAGAAGAACCCTAGATTTTCAATTGAGTTATTTGTTCTATGTTTGATCAAATTAGTTTAGGGTTATTGATTATAGGTTAAACGACATTAACAAGCATATATTAATTACCTTATAATATTTTGTTTTGATCGAAACCCGGTTGCCGGAAAGTAAATTAAAGAAGCTCCCAATTACAGAAAATTCGGTGTATTAGAGGGGGATTGAAAAGTGTGAGCGAGTTGGTTAGAGGTCTAGACACCTATTTATACTAAGGGAAGGAGCGTCTACAAGTTAATGTAATTAATTTGATTATCCGAAAAATCCGGCGAGATTACGGGGTTGATTTGCGATTTTTAGGATGTTATAACGTAATTAATTAGTTGGATATTGTTTAATGTTGATGGCAAATCGTTTTTATATATTTAATTTGGATAAAAAATGTGCTTTAAGGGGGTGGCTGTAACACCCCGACCAAAGGCGGATTATACATCGGGGCGCCACATATTGTTTCATTACTCGTGACACTATTGGGTGTCAATATTTAATAAATATATTCATTCACGCACGCGCAACGTAAACACGAGATAACATAAATCAACATAAATCATTATATTATAAGACAAAATATTCGAACAACAATAACTTGTCTTGATACATTTTAATCTAAGTCCAAAAGTAAAAACGTCCTACGTGTCCACAAGCTCCAAATGTAGCTACAGCAAACCTGAACATGTGTTAAAATAAAACGTTAAACACTTGCGTGTTGGTGAGAAATCAAGTTTAATAGATAATAGATAACAATAATCACTGCGCGCAACACGTGTATGTCTGGTGTTTAACAATGGTGTAATCAGATTGTGATCAAGCCTAAATAGATCATAGTTCATAGTTCAATCCGTGCTCCCAAATGAGCACAAAAACAAGAAAACATCTGTGCAAGTGTAAACAAAGAAAACCGTAAACGATAGGTCTCCCGTGTTCATCTAATGGATCCATGAAAACTTCGGAATAGGCCGAACAAAGCGGTTAATGATACACACATACAAATAAACAGCCAAGTAAACGTCCTCAACACATGGGATACTGCGCGACTAAAGTTCATAAACAAGTTTAAGACTCGAGTTTGTACGAACACATGAACATCCCAAAACATTAAAAATAAAAAGGGATTAGATACGAGATTACTCACTTGATAAACGATGCGGTGTAAGATAAAGCAAGAACCAACTTTAAACAAGCACAAGTTAACCTATAAATAAGATTATTGTTTTAATGATTTGATTTAAGTCTTGATTATAAGTTAGCATAATTAATAAGTAAATTATTATTATTTATAATACATATATATATTACCGGAAAAGCAGGGCAGAACAGGATAGAAGACGAAGGCAAAGAGAGAGGAGACGGCAGAGGAAGAACAACGGAAGAGAAAGATAATAAGTATTTGTGTGTGTAGTGTTAAGAAAATAGCATTATTATTTATAGGGAAACCCTAGGGAACACAATCCCTAGAAAAGGGGAAAAGATCTCCAAAAAGTAAAAGATTCCAAAAGCAAAAGATATCAAAAGATATGGCAGCTGCAGGGGGCAAAGGAAAAGCTGACAGGTAACAGTAAACAGGCATGGGAGGGTCAGATAAAGGTACTGGTCAAGCATGGAAAAAGCAGATCTCAAAAGATAATGTCAGTCACTTTTTCTGCCAACCAATGGGGTTGGTGCGCATGCTGCGCCAAAAGTGGCTTTTCAGACACAAGATAGGTCAGGTCAACAGCACAGAAGATAAGACAACACAAAAGTAAACGGCTAGATTAAACAGAAGAAAACTCAAAGGGTTTAGCGCGAGAAGGCATCGAGCGCACGCGCGAGGGCGAAGGCAGACAGAGAACAGTCCACAGCGCGCCGCGGGAGGAACTAAAATCCTTAGCGCGTCGCGGGAAGAACTACCATTCTTAGCGCGCTGCGAGAAGAACTACAATTCTTAGCGCGTCGCGGGAAGAACTTCCGTTCTTAACGCGCTGCGAGAAGAACTACAATTCTTAGCGCGTCGCGGGAAGAACTTCCGTTCTTACCGCGCTGCGAGAGGAACTACAATGCTTAGCGCGCTGCGAGAACAATTCGCCTCGCGTATCGCAGGAACAACTGGTCTTCGCGCAGGCTTCCTTGTAAGGAGTCTGGCGCGTGGGGCTGCGCAGACAACCTTAGGCGGGAAGGAACAAAGGACAGTTAGGGGTTCAAGGCTTAAGGGCGGAACAACGACAAGAGAGAGAAAGAGGCGGGACGGCAACAAGAGGGAAAAGAAGGCGGAGAGAAGAAGAAGAGGGACGGGACGGCGGAAAGGAAGAGAGAGGAAGAGGCGGGAAGGAAAATATATTATTATTATTAAAAGTAAAGTATAAGTATAAATAAATATTAAATCATAAAAGAAAGAGATCGGATCGGAGAAACGGGTACCTGGGTCGGGTCGGATCGGGGCAGATGTCACAGTCTCCCCTACTTTAAGAAATTTCGTCCCGAAATTTATCTCGAAGTAGGTTGCGCAGAGAACAGGTGCGGGTACTTGATCTTCATTTGATCTTCCCTTTCCCATGTAAACTCGGCTCCGCGCTTGGACTCCCAGCGAACTTTCACGATAGGGATACGACTGCGCTTGGTTTGCTTAACCTCGCGATCCATAATCTCAACAGGCTTCTCAACGAAATGCATAGATTCATCAACTTGAACTTCATCAAGTGGAATGTGAAGGTTCTCGTCAGCTAAACACTTCTTGAGATTGGATACATGGAACGTTGGATGCACATTACTGAGCGCGGGCGGCAGGTCAAGTCTGTAGGCAACTTTTCCCACACGCGCGAGAATCTTGAATGGACCAACATATCGAGGAGCAAGCTTACCTTTCTTCCCAAAGCGGACAACACCCTTCCAGGGCGACACTTTGAGGAGAACAAGATCACCAACTTGAAATTCGAGAGGCTTTCGCCTACGATCTGCGTAACTCTTCTGTCGGCTTCTGGCAGTCAGCAGATAATCACGGATCTTGGCGATTTTATCGGTTGTCTCTTGAACAAGTTCGGGTCCTGTGATTTGAGCTTCACCCACTTCGCTCCAACAAATCGGGGAGCGGCACTTACGACCGTAAAGTGCTTCAAATGGGGCCGTACCGATACTGGAATGATAGCTGTTATTATAAGAGAACTCGATCAAAGGCAGGTGCGAATCCCAATTACCTCCAAAATCAAGAACACAAGATCGGAGCATATCCTCAAGAGTTTGAATAGTTCGCTCAGACTGTCCGTCAGTCTGAGGATGATATGCAGTACTCATGTCCAAGCGAGTTCCTAGCGCAGATTGGAGAGATTTCCAAAATCGGGATATAAAACAGCCATCGCGATCGGATATGATGCTCAAAGGAGTACCATGACGGCAGACAATCTCCTTGACATAGAGCTGCGCAAGTTGCTCAACACGGTAGTTTTCACGAATGGGCAGAAAGTGAGCAGACTTAGTCAATCGATCCACTATTACCCAAATGCTATCATGTTTGCTTGCTGTCAAAGGTAACTTGGTAATAAAGTCCATCGCTATACCTTCCCATTTCCACGTAGGAATTTCTGGTTGTTCGAGCAAACCAGATGGGCGTTGATGTTCAGCTTTTACCCTAGAACAAGTCAGGCATTTAGCTACGAACACAGCAATATCCTTTTTCATACCGGGCCACCAATAAGTAATGCGCAAATCTTTGTACATTTTATCAGCGCCGGGATGAATTGAATACCGAGATTTATGCGCTTCACTCAGGATATCTGCGCGAAGATTCTCATCAAAGGGAATCCAGATGCGATTGAGATAGCAGAGAATTCCACTCAGATTAGGAACAAAATGCGCTTCCGCGCCACGCGCTAACTCGGCGCGAAGGTTACCATTACTGATGGATGCGCGCTGCGCGTCGCGAATGCGTGATTCAAGATTGCTCTGAATCGGCGCAAAGTGAAGCTGCGTGCGCGGCAAGATACAGTTAAGCTGGCTGGGTTTTCGGCTGAGCGCATCAGCTACCACATTAGCCTTACCAGGATGATACCGGATCTCACAATCGAAATCGCTGATGAGTTCGTTCCATCGGCGTTGCCTCATGTTGAGTTCTTTTTGATCAAAGATGTGCTGAAGGCTTTTATGGTCAGTGTAGAGGATACACTTAGTACCATAAAGGTAGTGTCTCCAGATCTTCAAGGCAAATACCACTGCGCCTAGTTCGAGGTCGTGAGTTGTATAATTCTTTTCATGAACCTTGAGTTGCCTTGATGCGTAAGCGATAACCTTGCCTCGTTGCATAAGAACACAACCGAGACCTTGGTTGGATGCATCGCAATACACGACAAAATCTTCATTACCCTCAGGTAGCGCAAGGACAGGAGCCTCACACAACAAACGCTTGAGCGTTAGAAAGGCTTCTTCTTGCTTCGAGCCCCAAATATACGGTTTACCTTTGTGCGTCAGAGCTGTTAAAGGCAATGCGATCTTTGAGAAGTTCGAAATAAATCGCCGGTAGTAACCAGCTAAGCCCAAGAAGGAACGGATTTCGGTAGGAGTGGATGGCGTAATCCAGTTCTTGATTGCTTCAATTTTGGATGGGTCGACATGAATACCCATCTTGTTAACAACATGGCCAAGAAACTGTACTTCATCCGACCAAAATTCACACTTGGAGAGCTTGGCAAAGAGCTGCTCGGCTCTAAGCTTTTGCAACACCAACCGAAGATGTTGCTCATGCTCGGCCTTGGTTTTGGAATAAATCAGAACGTCATCGATAAACACAATCACGAATTTATCCAAGAAAGGCCTACACACCCGATTCATTAGATCCATGAAAACGGCGGGTGCGTTGGTTAAACCGAAGGACATGACCAAGAATTCAAAATGGCCATAACGAGTTCGAAAAGCAGTCTTGGGAATATCTTCATCGCGGATGCGCAACTGGTGATAGCCAGAGCGGAGATCAATCTTGGAAAAACAAGAGGCACATTGGAGTTGATCGAAGAGGTCGTCAATACGCGGTAAGGGATACCGGTTCTTAATGGTGAGCTTGTTCAGCTCGCGGTAATCAATACACATGCGAAACGTACCATCTTTCTTTTTAACGAACAACACCGGAGCACCCCAGGGCGAAGAGCTAGGGCGAATGAATCCCTTAGCGGTCAACTCTTGAAGTTGGCTTGCCAATTCTTGCATCTCAGCGGGCGCAAGACGGTAAGGAGATTTAGCTACGGGGGGAGCACCAGGGACAAGATCAATACGGAACTCGACTTCACGAGCGGGAGGGATACCAGGAAGATCATCAGGAAAAACTTCAGGGAAATCACGCACAACAGGGATATCGCGAAGCTTCTTTTCTTCAGCAGGTTTAACCACATGGGCTAAGAATGCAATACACCTTTTCCGCATGAGCCTTCGGGCTTCGGCGCAAGTCATAAGCTTAAGACCACTGGAGGGTTTCTCGCCGTAGATATGAAGATCACCATTTCCTCGAGGAATGCGAATCAACTTCTTGGCGCAAATAACTTCGGCGCGATTCTTCGAGAGCCAGTCCATACCAATAATAACATCAAAGCTTCCAAGAGGCATGGGGATGAGGTCGATCAGAAAATCGTTTTCGTTAAGGTTAAGCGTGCAATCCTTAATCACGGAGTTAATTAAAACAATTTCACCATTAGCCAATTCAACTGAAAAATTTTCTTTTAAGTTATCGCGCGGTCGCGCAAGCTTCTGCTCAAACGCGCGAGAAATAAAACTTCGATCGGCGCCAGTATCAAAAAGTACAGAAGCATAAAATCCGTTAAGCAAAAATGTACCATTAACTACGTCATTATTCGCTTGCGCTTGGTGCGCGGTTATGTTAAAAGCTCGTCCGCGTGTCACTTGGTTCGAAATCTGGTTCACCGGATTCGCTTGCGTAATCTGAACTTGTAGTCTCGGGCACGCGTTCCGGAAATGACTAGGATCACCGCAGTTAAAGCACGATCTGGGTCGTGGGTTTTGGTAGGTTGGTTGTGGACCCTGCGTGTAGACTGGTGGTGTTGGCGCAATTGGATTGGCGGAAAGGACTCTACAGTACTCGGCTGAGTGGCCAACGCGGCCACATCGGTTACATTGTCGACACGGGGTTTGAGTTGGGTGGTGAAATCTACAGGTTGGGCAGAAGGGTTGGGTTCCTGTGTAAGGTTTCTTAGTTGGCGGGGCAGGGAGTGTGGGATTGGTTAAGGCATAGTTGTGGACTACAGGAGGTGTTGGGTAGGTCGACAGTGGGTTAGGCGCGTAAACTGGAGGTTGATAGGTGGGTTGCTGGACAATGGGCGGGCTGGTAAGCGCATAGGCTTTGCGCCTGCGCTTGAGGTTGTTACGGTTTGAGGGTTCCGGCTTGGTTTCTGTTGGTTCAGGGGCAGTCTTGGTGGGTTTGGTCTTCTCAGCTCCCCGTAGGAACAGGGTTCCTGCTCTGACATGGTTGTCGCTGAGCACAGCGGCCAACTCGATGGCGTCAGAGAGGGTTGCTGGGTTTCTGGCCCATACAGAATCTTGAATTTCCATGGGGAGACCCCCAAGAAACTTCTCGATGGCTCGGCGGGAAGGGGTAACAAGGTGAGGGACAAGCAGGCTTAGTTCATGGAAGCGCGTCGCGTACTCGCGCGCTTCACCGCTGTGTTGCTTAAGATTCCAAAATTCCTCCTCCAGGCGCTTAACTTCGTTGGGAGGGCAGAATTCTCGCGTCAGTATTTCCTTGAATTCCTCCCATGTCATGCTAGAAGCAGCTTCTGCGCCACGCGCATGAGCTACTCCATTCCACCATGTAAGCGCTCTAGATTCCAGGACACTGGAAGCATATAGGGTTCGTCTGTCAGGAGGGCATTGGGTATGGAGGAAAGTGTTTCCTATTTTCTCAAGCCATTGGAGCATCACGGTGGCTCCTTCAAGCCCTGTGAATTTCGGAGGGTTACCCGCATTAAAGGACTTAATGTTGTAACCGGAGGTATTGTTTTGGCTCAAAGCTTGGGCTATTGCGGCGGCCATTTCCTGGGAACGTTGCTGTCTACGCCTGCGCGAGGCTTCTCTCCTTTGATGACGGCGAGATAGCGGAGGCATTCTATAAAAGTTTTAGTTTTGTTAATATCTTAGCGCAAAGTATAATCTTATAAAGCTTGGTTTCGCGGGGTTAGATACCATCAACAGTTAAAGTAAAACATGAATTTGAATGCAAACTTAATATAGATAACAAATTCGAATCGAGAATCGGCAATTCATGTATCACCATGACTTTCCGAATTCTCAATTTAAAATGACGAGTAAACGAGTATTGGAGATTGACGATTCATGTATCACCATGACTTTTCAATCCTCAATATAAAATATACAAGAAAATGAGTATTGGAGGTTGACAATTCATGTATCACCATGACTTTTCAAGTCTCCAACCTCAGAACATACTCGTAGATGGAAATTGAAAATCAACTATTCATGTATCACCATGACTTTTCGGATTTTCAAATCCAACAAACGAATATGTAAGTAAAATCAATAAAAATCGAAATTCAGCAAAAATCGAAATATCGCGAAATAAAACATAAAACCATACGCTGCGTCTGCGCAAGCATATTTATAAATAACGAGTAATTAACAATAAGCGCGCAAACATGAGATTTCTCCCATGCGCGAGAAGGGACTCTTAGGTATTCTAGGCCGTTACGTCTAACCACCTATCCTAAAGTCAACGAGCTCTGATACCAATCTGTAACACCCCGACCAAAGGCGGATTATACATCGGGGCGCCACATATTGTTTCATTACTCGTGACACTATTGGGTGTCAATATTTAATAAATATATTCATTCACGCACGCACAACGTAAACACGAGATAACATAAATCAACATAAATCATTATATTATAAGACAAAATATTCGAACAACAATAACTTGTCTTGATACATTTTAATCTAAGTCCAAAAGTAAAAACGTCCTACGTGTCCACAAGCTCCAAATGTAGCTACAGCAAACCTGAACATGTGTTAAAATAAAACGTCAAACACTTGCGTGTTGGTGAGAAATCAAGTTTAATAGATAATAGATAACAATAAGCACTGCGCGCAACACGTGTATGTCTGGTGTTTAACAAGGGTGTAATCAGATTGTGATCAAGCCTAAATAGATCATAGTTCATAGTTCAATCCGTGCTCCCAAATGAGCACAAAAACAAGAAAACATCTGTGCAAGTGTAAACAAAGAAAACCGTAAACGATAGGTCTCCCGTGTTCATCTAATGGATCCATGAAAACTTCGGAATAGGCCGAACAAAGCGGTTAATGATACACACATACAAATAAACAGCCAAGTAAACGTCCTCAACACATGGGATACTGCGCGATTAAAGTTCATAAACAAGTTTAAGACTCGAGTTTGTACGAACACATGAACATCCCAAAACATTAAAAATAAAAAGGGATTAGATACGAGATTACTCACTTGATAAACGATGCGGTGTAAGATAAAGCAAGAACCAACTTTAAACAAGCACAAGTTAACCTATAAATAAGATTATTGTTTTAATGATTTGATTTAAGTCTTGATTATAAGTTAGCATAATTAATAAGTAAATTATTATTATTTATAATACATATATATATTACCGGAAAAGCAGGGCAGAACAGGATAGAAGACGAAGGCAAAGAGAGAGGAGACGGCAGAGGAAGAACAACGGAAGAGAAAGATAATAAGTATTTGTGTGTGTAGTGTTAAGAAAATAGCATTATTATTTATAGGGAAACCCTAGGGAACACAATCCCTAGAAAAGGGGAAAAGATCTCCAAAAAGTAAAAGATTCCAAAAGCAAAAGATATCAAAAGATATGGCAGCTGCAGGGGGCAAAGGAAAAGCTGACAGGTAACAGTAAACAGGCATGGGAGGGTCAGATAAAGGTACTGGTCAAGCATGGAAAAAGCAGATCTCAAAAGATAATGTCAGTCACTTTTTCTGCCAACCAATGGGGTTGGTGCGCATGCTGCGCCAAAAGTGGCTTTTCAGACACAAGATAGGTCAGGTCAACAGCACAGAAGATAAGACAACACAAAAGTAAACGGCTAGATTAAACAGAAGAAAACTCAAAGGGTTTAGCGCGAGAAGGCATCGAGCGCACGCGCGAGGGCGAAGGCAGACAGAGAACAGTCCACAGCGCGCCGCGGGAGGAACTAAAATCCTTAGCGCGTCGCGGGAAGAACTACCATTCTTAGCGCGCTGCGAGAAGAACTACAATTCTTAGCGCGTCGCGGGAAGAACTTCCGTTCTTAACGCGCTGCGAGAAGAACTACAATTCTTAGCGCGTCGCGGGAAGAACTTCCGTTCTTAGCGCGCTGCGAGAGGAACTACAATGCTTAGCGCGCTGCGAGAACAGTTCGCCTCGCGTATCGCAGGAACAACTGGTCTTCGCGCAGGCTTCCTTGTAAGGAGTCTGGCGCGTGGGGCTGCGCAGACAACCTTAGGCGGGAAGGAACAAAGGACAGTTAGGGGTTCAAGGCTTAAGGGCGGAACAACGACAAGAGAGAGAAAGAGGCGGGACGGCAACAAGATGGAAAAGAAGGCGGAGAGAAGAAGAAGAGGGACGGGACGGCGGAAAGGAAGAGAGAGGAAGAGGCGGGAAGGAAAATATATTATTATTATTAAAAGTAAAGTATAAGTATAAATAAATATTAAATCATAAAAGAAAGAGATCGGATCGGAGAAACGGGTACCTGGGTCGGGTCGGATCGGGGCAGATGTCACAGTGGCGGCCACCTCCGGCGCCGGATTCCGGTGGCCGGAGGCCCCGCCGGAAAAACGAACGAGGAAGGGGGGGGCTAGGGTTGGGTATTTTAATAATATAATTTGAATTATTTTCATTTCTGGTCCCTCAAGTTTCAATAACCATTTAAAAGATGATTTAAATTATTTTAAGTTTAAATAAGTATTTGAAGTTTACATTTTTAACCCAAACTTTATAATTAAATTATAAAGTCTTCGGTTTTGGATTATTTACGCGTTTTACTCGCGCGGCTCGATTAACGTTAAGGTTCGGGAATTTATAAACATTTAAATAACAACGAACAACGAATAATGAACATTAAATGTCGGGAATCACTTTATTAAAATATATTTAATACATCTAAACGGCCCAACGGGTCGGGTTTACAATACGAACACGAATCGAAAATTGACGAATGTCACAACGATCACAACAACTTATCGCATACTCGGATGCGGATTGGGGGGGATGCCCGGACTCACGCCGTTCCACGTCCGGTTACTGTGTATTTTTGGGAGATAACATTATTTCTTGGTCGTCAAAATGTCAACCGACCATATCTCGATCAAGTGCCGAGGCTGAATATAGAGTAGTTGCAAACGCAGTAGCCGAAACAAGTTGGATACGTAACTTATTACTAGAACTTCACATTCCGACTTGCAAGGCAACTCTCATATATTGTGATAACGTATCAGCGATCTGCTTATCGGAAAACCCGGTGCAACATCAAAGGACAAAACACGTAGAACTCGATATCCATTTTGTAAGGGAAAAAGTTCGTATCGGAGCGATTCGTGTTCTTCACATTCCAGCCGATTTTCAATACGCCGATATTTTTACAAAGGGTCTGCCACGACGACTGTTTAATCGCTTCCGATCCAGCCTTTGCCTCCGCCCATCTCCGGCTTCGACTGCGGGGGCGTATTAGACCAATATATTTAACAAAATATATTTGGTATTATTAATGTAATTATTTTACATATTTAGATTGTAATTTATCTTTTCTAATTTTGAGGATAGTTTGTTGTATTCTGGTGTATATATCACCTATTCATGGAATGGAAAGATTCATAGTTTGTTACCAACTAATAATAACCACATAGGCCCAATAACTAAATACTAAAGCCCAATCTCAATTTTATCAGAAAACAGTGATAACACTTCAGTTTAGAGGTGCACACAGAAACCGGTTAACTGATTTCTAACCGAAAATCTAACAAGTTAATAACCGGTCCAATCCTAACCGGTTACTAACCGATCCTAACCGCCGCTTAGTAACCGATTTATATTATTGATTTCAAAACCGGTTACTAACCGGTTAACCGATTTTTTTTATTATTTTATTAAAAAATGGTTTTTAACCGGTTAACCGATTTTTCTTTTTTTATTAATTTTTCAAAACCGGTTAATACCCGACCGGTTAACCGGTCTAACCGGTTATTTCCCGCCAAAGAAAACCGGTTAGAAACTTAACCGGTTATAGATTAACCGGTTAACCGATTTGTGAACATCTGCCTCAGTTATTATTATTGTATAAAGTTTGGTATAGGGCCAACATTTGAAAAATGATTCCTTACCCAACTAATAAAGAAAACATAACATATCTATTCTCTTTTCCTTTTTTTTTTCCTTTTCTCTTTCTATTAGGTTTTTGTTTTTAGTTTTTTTGTCTTCATCAAAGTCATCATTGTATTAAGTTTTTCACTTATTTTATAGTTGCGACATCTTCTTCACAATTTGGTCCTTTTTCTTTTTCATCATAGTAAAATTTATGATGATTTGAATGCCTTTTTGGTAGCACATGATGTACCATATGCATTCAGTTGTTGTACTATTTATGTTAAATTGATTGTTTTGATGTAAATCGCATTAAAGTTGATTTGAACCAATGCAATAATAACGTTATAGAATTTTTCACACATACATAAACGCTAAAATCAAATACAAATAACTAAGTCACTTCAATTTTGTTGAAGGGTAATAATGCATTAGGTTTTTAGAGACACCTCATTTTTATTAAAAACACCAACCAATATGTCTTGTATATCGTATAGCCCTATACGAGACGTATTGTGGGGTGTATGGGTGCCTCTAGTAGGACCCTGATGCATTCCATCACAATAAACTAGAGTAATTAGTATCACGTACTTCAAAACAATATCAGAATAATAATTGTTATAGTTCAAGCATAATTACTCTAATTATTATTTTAGTTCATTTTATGAAGATGTAATAAACTAATAATAAATACATTACAATAATATGAAGTATAATAAGTATTATTACGCTACTTAAGAACTAATGCGCAATGACAATTAGTCAAGTTCATACATAGTTACTCTACTTTTTTTGGTACGTTTCACAGAGTTAAGCTCTAATTATGTTTTGAAATATGAATCACAAATGGACTCATTTCTAATGGACTATAAAGTCCACAAATTCTTTCTTTTCCACGTGGTTTCTCTTTATAATACAAAACATATAATAAATATAAAGTAAAAGTATAAATAAAAACAAGTACGTTCGTTTAATTTTATATTAGTAAAGTAAAAGATGGACAGGTTAAAAGACAAATATGGCGACTTCGAGAGCCAACACATGTCCACTTTGACCGTAATTTTACGTAAAGAATTGTTTAAATATCCGTCTTAACCTCATATTCTCCGCATAAGCATGCATCTTATTGCTTCTTTTATTTATTTTAGTTTTCAACGATAATAATTCGGGCTTAGTGACATTTTTTTACAAAGGTGTGCCCATATTTCAAACATAATTACAATATTTTTCCTTTTTCTATTTTTGGATTGGTTCAAATAAAAGTTGGTAATAATTTTTTTTTATCAAATCATGTATATTTTTTTTTATTATTCTACATATATACTAAAAGTACAATCTTCTTATCTAGGATATGCATCTAATCTTTTGGCTATTTCTAAATTCTTTATAACTATAGAAACTAAATTGTTATTTTTTCTTAAAAATAATATTTAATGTACTAAAGATAATAATAATAATAATAATAATAATAATAATAATAACTTGTTATAAAATTTTGATTATCATGGTTCTACTTTTTTTCGTAAAAATAACCGTTAATACTTCACACATATATATTATACAAATTAATCTCTTGATATATTTAAACGATATGTTATATCATATGCACAATTGTGCTTTATCATTTTACATCTTATGAATGAATAACTAAGTTAAAATACTAGAGCTCATTGTTATCAAGCCGCTCTTGTGACGTCAAATTGTCTACCTAAAAGATCAAATACAAATGAGCTTAAAGGAGCACGAGCTCGAACTTACATTGGAGCTCATATAATAAACGAGTTGACGCCTAAGTTTACATGTCGACTTTAACTAGGCTCGCGAGCCTAAAGGAGATTGCTATTTGTATAAAGATAATAATTTTACTAAATATACTAAACATATATTCGAAATAATATATAAAATTAGGATACAAGTAACTGCATAACATATTTAGGATATGTTTGGTTGGAGGTAATAAAATGAAGGGGAAATGAAATGAGAGAAGAAAAGAAATGGATAAAGGAATGAAATGGATTATTACCATTCCTTTGTCATGTTTGGTTAGCCTGTAGGAATAAAATGAATTATTACTTTATGTTGTTAGGTATCCATAAAAATTGTAGGAATTAAATAATAAAAACACTTCTATCTCAAAATATTTTTTTTTTGTTGCAAAAAAAAAACTACAATGGCGACGGTGGTGGTGGAAGCTCCAGTGACGAAAATGGTGGTGGCGGTGGCAGTCAGGCAACAGGGGCGATGGTTGTGGTGGTGGGGGTAGTGGCGGTAGCATTGGTAGTGATGGCAATATTTGGTGGCAACAACAGTGGTGGTGGTCAGACAGCGACATTGGTGGTGGTGGTGATAGCCAGGCGGAGGCGACGACAATGGCTGCGGTGGTTATGGCAATGATGGTGGCGACAGCGGTGGGAAAGAATGGTTTTGATGGAATGAGATTCCATATGTAATGGATAATTCCATTTCATTGAGCAACCAAACATTACTTTTTCCAATCTCACGCAATGAATCATTCAATTCCCACTGTCATTACTTTTACCAAACACTACCTTAATTCTATATAAAACTAATAATACGTTATTACACATCTTTAATAATTAATAAACAAGATTAGTCCAAGTTTAACAAATTATTAACAAGCTAGCCAAGTTCGAGCCCTCTCAAATTAAATAAGTTGAGCTAGGTTAAGCAAAAGTCTTACATCCCTAGCTACTTTTGACTTAAAACTTTCTCTTTCTAGTTCAATTTGACTCTGGGTGTTTAGCTAGCCACCAAACACAGAATATGTACTAGTGTCTTTAAACTTTGCGTCTGAAGTCGAGATAACTCTTTTTTTAATTTTTTTTAATAGTACTTTTTTTTTCAATGCTGCTTTAATATAATAATTCTTTTAAGAGGAAAATTATGAGATAAATCTTGTTTAGTCACGAGATGAAAATAAATATTAATTTGGATTAAGAGCACGTTATTATTATTAATAGTTTAATAATTGGAAAGTACCAAGGTTTTTTAAGAACCCATCACATTATTATTATGAAGATATGTTGTAAGTTGTAACCCGTGGATTCATGTTGCACGTAAGACTAAAGGAGATTGTGCCCTACGAATTAAGGGCACTTACAAACTTCTTTTATTTATAACCTAGTTTTAGACCTGGATAAATTATTTATAAATAATAAACCTATCAAACACGGTTAATAACTTAATACACAATTGTTGTACAATAATATTTATAATAAACTTAAAATAAACAATACATTTTTATTTCTAAAAGATTTTCGGTTTTTAACACAAAGTTGGCTAGCAAATGCTAGAATTCAAGCCTCATAAAAAGCAAAAAAGATGAAAAATAAAAATTGGTCGTTCAAAAGAAAAAAAAAGATACCCATTATATGTACTTATTTAATGAGATATAGGAAGCAATATTATGTTTATTGCTTTGGATAAAGTAAATAAAAAATAAAGAAAAACATGTAAAGTAATACAAAATAAAGCAAAACAGTATATAATTTAACATAAAACGTCCTTACTAATTATTAACAACTATATATGCATATAAAAGATATTAAGAAAAATTAAAGTATTCCTCATGCTGAAGATCCCATATCCTCAACTATGATTAACAAAGTTTTGCAAACATCTAAGCTAAAAAATAAAACTTAATGGTAGAAGTGACAATGCAATCATCTATTAAATGCCTAGCTATATTCATTTTGAAATAATTGTGAAACATTTCATTCACAAATATAAACATGTCGTTTTCAAATAATTAAACGTCTCCATATCAATACATACATAAATTCGGAAACATGACGCTAAAATATCATATAATTGAACATGTCAATTAAAAATATGGTTATGGACCAACACGCTCTCGTGTGGCACGAACGCTTATAACGTGTCATGGTACGGGTGGGTCTGAGTCAAACGTCATGTAAATGGTCCTAGAGCATTGTAGCCCAAGAGGAAGTAGGGTAGGGTACATTTAGTTAGATGGATGAGTACACTATCCAAATCAGGTAACGTGCATTGTGGACCTATTCAAAATCATAATTTCTACACAATGGGGACACCTTTTACTCTCTTTTTACCCAAGAACAAAACTTTGGCACCTTACCCATTGAAAGTATTCTAGTGAAGTCACCCGAACATCAAAACAAAAACTTACCATCTACCCATTGATTATAGTTTCAAACAGAAGTGAACACACCTAGAAAATAAAGTAGCTGAGTCCATCGCCTTAGATTAAGTAAGAACACGACTATCCACTAGATCAATCATATATTTAGTCTCCGCCGTAGCATTTTTAGTCTCGCCAAGTTAAAATTTATTGTACCTTTTGTTAAAGGTCAATTTCACCCTCATTGAAAAAGGAGTTAAAAAGTAAAATAATTCCAACTTTATTAAGACTGAGGGGTGTGGGGCTTCAACGGGGGCGCTAGAGCCCCTTCGCTCGCGCCCCCATGCGCTAACACCACACCACCAGGCGCTAGCGGGGGTGCTAACGGGGCGCTAACGCGAAAAACAATGCAGGTGTGAGCCGGTTAGCGGGAGAAGAGAGAGGGCTGCACGGGATTTGAGGGTTTTTTGACCGTTGGGAGCCGAACAAACCCAAAAAAAAAAATTATTTTTCCTATATAATTATACCCCATTTCACCCATTTTTATACCAAAACTTCAAACCTTCACCCAAAATCAATTCATCTTCTCAACTTTTTTTTAAAAAAATGGCTGGAAATTGGTACCCAAACCTTGATTCAGATTATCTTGACGATGATTTATGGTCGTCACCGCACCAACCGGTGTTTTATTCGGAGCCGCAAGAATCATCCGGCTTTCAACCATCCAACACACAACCGTCTCCTAACTTTATTGTTCCGGAGACACAAGAATCACACGGTGAAGCTACGGGACCAAAAAGACGCGTCCACCGGAAAAAACAAGTTGCAACGGACGGGTCGGGACCAGCTTCGACTCCGAGGACGAAACGGAAAGCCACTCTGTGGTCATCGGATGAGAAGGAAGCCTTGTGTCGGGCTTGGATAGTCATTTCTGAGGATCGGCGTTGCGGTAATTGTTTTAACGTTTTTAAAAATGATTTTTAATAAAAAAAGTTAAATAAAAAAGTTAAATGGAAATCTAATTTATTTATTCATTTTGCAGCCGACTACCAAAAGAGCAAGATTTTTTGGACAAAGGTTAGGGAGACGTTCTACATGCTCGTTGGGAGTACAGAGCGGAACGTCGATATGATTTCGGGTCGGTGGTCCGAAATCAGAAAATTTGTCGGCTTGTTTACTAATCTTTTCAACAGGAACAGCGGTCTTATGAGACCAAGTGGCAGTGATGATTTAGCGGTTTACAATTTCACGGTCGAAGAGTGAAAGCAGGAGTGTTTGCGGAGGTATGGGATGGTGAAGACGTGGGACGATTTATTGTTGTGGGAGAGGTTGAAAAGGTGTTCCAAGTGGGTTGAGCTGGTGGCGCCGGACTTTGATGCGGAAGTAAGGGCGAAACGGACTAAAACTAGTTCGTCTGGAGCGTATAGCACTTCAACCGGGTCGGATTGCCGCGTTGGATTCGACCTAAACATTGCGGGGGAGGAAACGTCTTCACCGCCGAGGAGGCGGCCATTGGGAAGGGACGCCAAGGGGAAAAAACCGGCTGAGGGGGAAGCCGTAAACATCGTCAATCTTGTTGAATCCCTCGATAAATTCAACAAAACCATGGAGGTGGTCTCTAATGACAAAAAGGAAAAAAGTCGAATGAGAGATTTGGACTTTCTTACTAGAGACTTCAGTAACCTAAATCCGGTCGATCAAATGCTAATGGAAAAGCAAAAGGAACGTATCCGAAAGAGGTTGATCGAAGAAGACCAAGCCGAAGAATAAGAATAATGTTTTTTTAGTACTTTAATTTTTATTTTATTTTTAGATATTAATGTGTTTTTTTATTAATGTGTGTTTTTTTTAATAATTTATGAGTTTTTTTAATAATACGTTGTTTGAATATATTTATAAAGATAAAAAAAAATTCGCTGGAGCCCCTGCTGGAGCCCCTCCACACCAGGGCCAGGGGCTCCAACACCCCCTTATCCAGTTTCTCTATCTGCCACACGTCATAATATTATTGGTTGGAGCCCTCATTAAAGCCCGCCACACCCCTCAGCCTTAGGGTGGACGCACATCCACCTAGAAACTCACTACTACTCATATTAATTTTATCAACCAACCAATAATATCGTGTCACTTATTTCTATTAATTCGACTCAATTTAGATAGGGTGTTATGCTAACTCAACCTCCTATCCAATTCAATCTACTAACCAATAAAAGTCACCTTGCATTCCTAGCCCTTTCCACCCTCTGATCGTCTCCGAACTCTAGAACTCAAATTCCAACCCCAGCCCTCCTAGCTCTACTCGCCCAAACCACCCTCTGATCATCTCCGAACTCTAGAACTTTCCACCCATATTAATTTCATCAACTAACCAATAATATCACGTCACATGTTTCCACTTAAATCTGTTTAGTTTGACCCAATTTAGATAGGGTGTTGTGCCAACTCAACCTACTAACCAATAAATTTTTAGTCACCAAACATTCCTACCCATTTACAACCCCAGGCCCTCCTAGCTCTACTCGTCCGAACCTCTTCACTCGCTCGCAACCCCTACGAGTTCCCCGCCCCGTCCACCTCGTGCATTTCAAGCTCGTCAAACTCGATAAAAGTAAAATAACTCACCCCAACCAACTCTCGTCTGATCCAAACACGAATTATTAATACCTTCAAATAAATGTCACAAGAACATTAACAAAATCACATGATCATTTTCGGTCACCTACCAATCATACAATTCAAATAACCCAAGTTCTGGTTTCAAACCATGCCAAATGTCTCATTAACCATGATCCATTATCAACTTGTAGCTAATCAAGATGTATATCACACGGAATAAAAAAAACAGTTAGAAATACACAAACCACACAAATATTCAAATTATTTTTCCATTTATATATCTTATCATATCAAAAACAGTTAGTAAAGATGGACCCTTAATACAACAAAAAACACAAAGGGGTCATCATTAGGGTATATATTTTCCTCTCTTTTATGGTGCACTGCCAAAATGACCAAAAAAAGATAACCAAAACCAAAAATGGAAAATAGTCAAAAATACCAAAACCTTCAAGTGTCCAATTTTTCCAAATCCCATTTTATCCATATCATCATTTTTAATGATTTGGGTTCCATAAGAAAATAAAGTACCACAAATCAAAATGAAATTTAGATAAAACAGGTTTTAGATGAATTAAACCTTGATATTGTACCATATTGTAACCACTATTTATGATCATGATCAATCATCATTTGCCTTCGATCACGGAAGCTAGACCGCTAACGACTTTACCACCGCTCTTTAATACCTTCGGTTCGATCTCCAATGGCTCCCATTGTTTCACACCTTCATCCAACCCTTCTTCCTCTTCAAATCCCACCATGTCTGAAATCCTGTTATTATTATCGGTCGGTTTGTTGATGGTTTGGTTATTGCACGGAGAGAGCCATTTAGCTTTAACATAATCAGCTCGTCGCCATGGAGGCAAAGGCATTCCTTTCTTCTTCAAGCTTTGTTTCGCTGCATCAGAAACAATGTTGATGATCTTCTGGAGACGGTCGGGTTTGCCAACGAATATTTGGGGAAGCGTTTGAAGTACCGCTTTGTAGCTCTTGGTGGACCTAGCTATTTCAAATTCGGATCTGAAATCTATGTCGATTATCAAACGTTCCCCTTCGATCACAACATCAATATACTCGTATTCCCCTGTTATTTTAAAATTGATGAATTAACAAAACCAGATTATCAATATGTAGCAACTAAAGCCATCAATGTTCTCCTAGTAATTAATTAACATTCATTTTTACAAGGGCAAAAATTCATTTTTACAAGGGCAAAATTGTCGTTTAAAAATTCGACTACCTTAGTTATCTTTTACACACCCATGAGTCCATGACAACTATGTGATTGAATACAAAAAGAAAAATAAAAACAAAAATTAAATGAAATTGATTATAAATACATTAAATCAGTTGGACTACAATTTAAATTATGTAGTTATCAAAATTAATAACGAAATTCCTTCAAAAATCTATTGTAAAATAATTTCTTTTTAACTAAATTCTCAAGATAAAATTTATTTGACTTCATAATTACTTTATTATACAAAGTTTTATCAAACCTTTCCATACCATACTTCACTAGTTAAGGGTTAAAACAAGGCGAATCACCCTCGAGCTACTTGAGGTCGGATCGATAAAAAGCTCGAAACGAGTCAAACCTTTTTCAAACTATAGTCCAGTCAGCACGTTAACTTATCAAATCTCAGCTCGAGCATTGTATGGGAAGGTCGTTTAGGCTCACGAAGCATTAACGGGCCTTGTGTATCTTTAAGTTTTGTCTTAAATTCACACTTCCAATTAAGCTTTACCTCATTTAAGGTAAAGCACTAGCTCGAGCTCGTTAAGTTTTTTTCAAAATATATAAAAACAACAAAAACATATATAAATTAATTAATTAATTAATAATAGACAAGCTGAGACCGGGCCCATACTAAAGAAACCAACCGACTCACAACAGAGGCTTTAGAAAAACCCCTCGAAATAAGCCGAGCTCGAGCTCGGGTATATCAAATCAAGCCAAGCCCGTTTGCACCAGCTTTACTTATTAATATAAAACACAATAAAATTGATGAATCAACAAAACAAAATTATCAACAATTAACAATTAAACCCATAACTAAATACTCTTCCATAACGTAAATTCTTCATTAAAGCATAATAATTTCAGGAGCCCTAATTTCATGCGAATGTTTTCACAATTTGGGGGAATTGTCTCTTACCTGCCGGATAACTTGATGTCTTCTCCCACCGCGACTTACACATCGAAACCGTGTATCCGGCGGCCAATAAACCCTCCGTCACAACCTTCCGACTCATTTCATCTTTCTTCTTACAAATCTTGTTATTATTTTTATCAACAATTTTCGCCACATCAACTAGCAAATTTCTTTCACAAATTGTCTCACACAGCACCAAACTCTGTATGCAACATTTAGAGCCTTATTTATTTAGTTTAAATTAGGTAATTAATAATAATATTGGATAACGGATTGTTATAATTACCTTAAGAGGATCGTATACTTCGGTGGATGAGCTGTTGCTGTTGCTGTACGAGTTACCAAAGCAATTAAACGAATCAAGTTCATCATCCAACAAGATATCTGAGACACATTTGGCGGTTTCAGTAACAAAACCAGGCTTCTCGTGCTCTTCGATGAAGCTCCGGACCATTTTGTCCAAGCTAACGGAGCTAGGTTCGAATTCGTCCGTACAGTCTTTGCCTGCGGCAGCCGCTGATCCTCTCAAAAAGGTTGAGAAATCGAAGAACCGTTTCAGTCTTGACTTCGGTGCGGCCTTCACCGGCTCGAAACGCTCAGGTACGGTGGAATCGATTGGTTGTATCTTCATTGTTATGATTCCGTTGCTGATACTCGAAATCCGAAACTAATTAATCTCAAAAACAGCTGTAATTAATAGCTAAAAAGGCAAAAGCTAACTAGGCACTCATTAATGGATCGCCGGCCAAATCAATCGGCACAAAACCTAAAAATATACTGCAAAATTGATGATTACTTTATTCTGCAAATTAGCAATATTATTATATGTTTCTTTTATTTTTTTAATGGCGAATTGTGAAGAATAACTGAATAACTTGTAATCTCTGCTACGTTTCGGTCGCTTTAGCGTAGGGTTTTAAGGTGCAGTTAGGTTATAGGCTAGGTGCTTACGTCAGCGTTGAGCAAATCACGTAGGGTGGCCGGAAAATCCATCTCCGGCGAGATTGTTATAAAAGTTTGCTAACGAAATCGCCGGTGACGGAAAAATGTGTGATCGGAAAACTAAGAGGTGAATTCAGGCTGTGGTGTTTAGGAAGGGACTGAGACTTGGTTAGGGGCCTCTTATATAAGAAGTTTGTGTGTGTTGCTGACGTGGATATTGTTTTGCTGACGTGGAATACAGTTTGTTAGATTATTACTAGAAGGTGCATAAAATTAAATTGAGTTAAGAAACTTGAATGGTAACTTGGTATTTTATGTGACGCGGTTTGATATATGCTTTCGTTATATAGTTTCAGCTATACAAGGTGATGATGAAAGACTAGACAAGTAGTGGCGTTCACTAGTTGGATTATTGAACTGAATGGGTTTTTGCTTAACACATTGTTGTGCGTTCGGGAAAGGGTGTAGGTTTTCTCCGAATCGAAAAACGAGTGTATCTCAATGTGATGAATTTAACCAGTAGCCTATTTGAAGGATTCATTACCGTTAGAAAAAAGGAAAAAAAAAACAGACTTAAAGAAAATTTTATTTATATAGTAAAATAAACGAATTTGAATAAATTATATTTACACATTTGAACGGGTGTTCGTGATTGTTGGTGCTTATATTAGTTCATTTCATTTTGTATTCATTAAAATTTAATGTTGGCTGTTACTAATATAGAAATACTTCATGCATCAATTCTAGCTCAATAACATTTAAGAATCAATTCTATGATAGTCGACTAACAAATGAGCAAATGTGTGTTTGGCTTTTTACATTCGTTTAGGAATTAGTAATTACACAGGCGAACAAAAAGCACATTTTGACAAATAAACATGATGTTAATTTACTGTGAAAATATTAATTTGTTTGATAAAAAAAATGTTTACAAACACATGTTACGTTCTTTCATATAAGCCTATGAAGATTCATTTATATTTCTTTATATTTAGGTTGTGTCCGGTAATATTTTTTGTATCAATTTACATTTATCTATTAGTTATTACTAATGGCTCATCTTGTATCAACAGTCAAGCATTACAACTAACGAATGACGAACACGGGCACATTTGTTTTGTTTGGGTAAGTACGTTCATCATTACCAAACACAAACATTTTAACTCGATCTCAAACAAGAAATTCGTTTGCTTATTTAGTTAAAGTGAGAGAACAAAGACAGGCAACTCCTTCCGTGTTCCTCTAATTCGTGTACATATCTACTTATAACACATATTTTAAGTTATGATAATTGATCAATGATAATTTGGTCAATTTGAGAAAGATGAGTCGTTGGTGTTGGTTTAGTGGCAAGCAACCTCGTCTTTGTTCCTCTGATTCGTGTGCACGTCTATTTATAACACATTTTAAGTTACGAGAATCAACGAAGGATAATTTGATCATTTGAGAGAAAGAATAATCGTTGGTGTTCGTTGGTGTTGGCTTAGTTGAGTGGCTGCACCTAGGGGTGTTCAAAGTCGGATTTCCGGAGTTTCGGATAGTGGATTTCATTATCCGAATCCAAAATTTCGGATATCCGAAGTCTGAATATCCGAAAATGAAGAAAAAGAAAAAGAAAAACTTTCTTGAAAATAAAGTTACAACATCTCAATTAATAATCCAACTATCTCTAATACAAGTAACTCAATTAATTCAACAAACACAACTTTGTTAAGAAGGAAATTATATGTAAAAGCCTGTATATGTGGTTGTGATGGTCTGACAGTAGAGGGATGGACTATGGTGGTCAACATGAGACGTTAAACGACGGAATTGAGGTGGTCGACAATCGTGGAAAATCGGAGACTAGAGGTGTCTTGGTCTTGTGGAGAGTCTGAAGGTGAAGAGATGAGCACATGGAGTGAAAGACGAGTGGCGTGTTTTTTAGAGTCATGGTTTCATTTTTATCAGCTCTTTATCATTTATCTATTTATATATAAGACAATTAAAAAAATATTAAATTCAATATTTCGGATACTTCGGATATCCGAACTATCTAAAAAATCCAAAAATTTTCATCCGAATCCGAATTTTCGGATATCTAGGATTCGAATATCTGAAATTTCATATAATTCGGATTCGGATTCGGATGTTCGGATAATTTGGATACGAATTTGGATTCTAATTCTTTTGAACACCCTAGTTACACCGATTAGTTCGAGTTTGAGTTTGAGGATAATAAGGGAATTCAACAAGTTAGGTTAGATTTTTTTAGTACAAGGTTTAGAATTCTGGTTTTGAAAACGGTGTTACGGACTTCGGTTTTAAATTTTAAGGGGTAACAGTGTCATAAAGTTTGATGGGTCCCTCGCATCACTCAACAAGAATTTACTCTCTTGGCGCGGCTATACGTTTACAAATAATTACAAAAACTGTTCATAAGACTATTTACTTCACAACTTTAATCCCTTATGAATATTATTTGCCATTTTGGTCTTTCAATAGAAATTTGTGTTAACTCTATTTAAACGTATATGATGTGGAAAACAAGGTAATGAAATACTAAATCCCCTTGTCGTTTGCATTTTCCGCTTTAATTCTTATTATCTCTTTATTAAAGTGTAAATATGAAGCTTCTATTAACAACATTTATATAAACTTAAAAGAGATAACAATATTGTTATATTATTGTTTGTTTATAGTAAAGCTTCATCATGAAGTGTTATAGCAAAACTAAAGTTCGTGTGTTGGTAGCAATTCTACACTGCCATTGGCCGTGCTAGACGATCTTTGGACATAGAATGCGAGGCCTACATTTTCTTTGTAAATACATGGCTGAGATAAGTCACTTGCTACATCATCAAATTCACTTACATTCGACATAGTAGAGAACTAGATGCTAAAAAACACTCTTTTACATTATGATTTGTATAATACAGCTGTGTAGATAAACTTTGTCATTTTTGTTAATAAGTTACGTCTAGATCACGTTCATCGAACTGTCATCTTTCCCTGATATTTTTTGGGCATTAAGTAGGTACCACAAGCATTTCCACGTTTATCGTGTGACAACTTTGGTGACACGTGTATTTTTGTCAATCAAGTGTTTCATACTCACACGAATAGACATCGAAAAGGACTTTCTATTTGTCTAAGAGAACACTGCCAAAAAAGAAAAACATGTTTTGTTCGTATCCACGAGAATATTAACATACCGTATTTTTGATATACCGCTTTCCACCACTCATTTTGCTTTATTTGTGGCCATAGTTAGTTGTTACGGACCACGGAAGGTGTATCAAAAATAGTTTAAACGAGCTAAAATGATTTATTTTAAATTAGATAACGTGCCACATAATAACAAAATTACATTACTTCAAATGGAATTAAAAAAACATAGAAATGATTTATTTTGAAAACAACTTGGGATTTGTTAAAATGCATTTTAATATTGAGAAAGAAAGTTAAGCAAAACCAAAGTCATATACAACCCTAAAAAATACTTTATTTGAAGACGACTTGGTTTTTATTAAAATTTATATTTAATTTTTAGAAATAAACTAAACCAAAATGTTATTTAGTTAAAAAAAAAACTAACAATATAGAAAAATCAAATTTTAAATGAAATAATATAATAAAACACATATAGAAAAATCAAATTAAACGTTAAATGAAATATTATAATAACAAAATAAAAATAAATGTGTATAACCGATAATAATTTAAATTTTAAATTGGCTATTTACCTTTTTTTCCTAAATCGAAAGAGCATGTTTTAAAGTAAAAATCACAATATTCGATTTTCAGAAAATCCAAGTTAATTTTACTTTAAAAGAAGGCCCAAAGATAACTCGGGTATGTACATCACTTTTATATGTCGTAGTTTCATCAAAAAGGATGGAGAAGCTTGTACACGAAGTTACAAACAAAATCGAATGCAACTTTAAACTTTTGATCTATTAACCAAAAATAAAACACGTTTAGAATGATTTTTTTCATAATAGTTTAATGTCGGTTGAAATTATAAAAAAGAATTTTCAAAAGTAGGGTTTAGATCAAATACAAATAAAATTAGCGTTCTAATTTTGATAATCAAGTAGAGTAATTATATATACAAGTAAAGTAATTATGTAATTACATCATAATAATCACATAATTACTATACTAGATTCTCACAATTAGCACGTTAATTTCATTTGTACGTTAGCTTTCCTCTATACAAGTATAAAGATAAACTAATGAATCTAATTATTGTTTTGATAAACATTATTTATTTCTAAACATTAGAAAACGTGTCTTGATAACCAACATGCACTTATTCCTTTGCTTCTAACACTTTTGGTTTCTTCATGCCTAAAGCGTCATGCATAGTAATGTTATGACTTCAAGATCATCGAATTTAATTTTTAAAATATTGGATTTACAATTCAGAAAAGGTGACGACGCAACTTGTTGCTCTCTTGCCTTCTGTTTCGATGTAATCACTACTTTTCACCTAATTAACCAATTTACATTGAAAATCTTTACTTACATATATTTATATAAGCAATTTAACTACAAAATAAAATGTTTAAAACAATGAAACACATATAAATATATATGTACATGTTATTTTAACCATGACACGTAATAGGATCGTGTTTATGAGCAAGTTGATTGATAAAACCGAAACTAATATCCAAATATAGTTATATTTTCGAGTTTGCAGATAACGATTAAGGATGACAGAATAATCCTTGAAGCTTTGGTGTGAGACATGCATGAGATTAGCTTTCAACATTTTTATGGGTTTGAGGTAGGTAAGTTTGATGATATTGTTCAGTTATCAGAACTTAAGGACTTGCATAAAAGATCTGGAGTCAAATATAATATACGATAAACCTTAAATAATATGCTGAGTAGTGTGTTTAAATGCTTAGAAACCTATATTAATAAAGTTATTGAAAATGTTGCTAAACATTAGATATTTCAAATTAATTTTTAAAGTTAGTTTAAAACAAAGTTTCAACTTTCAAACAGAAACATTTTAGCATGTAACTATAAATAAGCAAGGTATGGATTACATCAAAACAAGTATAATGGCAAACCCGATAATGCGTAACGAATGCTCAGCGATTATAACACACAATTTTATAATCAGATATGAGAATAAGACCATTCGATAACTATCATCGCTCTTGTTTAGATTTTTCTTTATCAAATATGTTTTAAGGGCCAAAGTTGAAAAATATGAAATTCAAAGGACTAAACCTACATATATAAAGAATAATCCACAGGCAATCATAGTACTTCTTTATGTGGGCCAGAAGAGATGGCTATTTTCGGAATTTGTTATGATGAAGCGGCGAATGACGTCGACTTCGTACGACACGCGGCGAATGTGATTAAGGATGTTTAACAGATGTACGACCAAGATTGTTCCACGTGTCAACGTCACAATGATACTCAAGTGACCATGCCTATCTATAGCAAGTGATTCCCCTAAAGCTGGAATCATTGTCCTATTAGGCTGAGGGGTGTGGGGCTTCAGCGGGGGCGCGAGAGGGGCGCGAGCACGGAATTCAAAGCAGGCGCAAGGTGGTTCGCGGGACCTGTAGGCGTAAAGGGACATTGGGAGACGTGAAAGAGCCGTTGGGAGTACAGAAATGAGCCGTTGGGCTCTTTAATTTAATAAAAAAAAAAGTATTCTTCCTATATATAAACCCAATATCACATAAAACAATTACCACACCCAAAATCACATAAAACAATTACCACAACTTCAAAAAAAAACCGGCTGGATTGCCGCGTTGGATTCGACCTAAACATTGCGGGGGAGGAAACGTCTTCACCGCCGAGGAGGCGGCCATTGGGACGGGACGCCAAGGGGAAAAAACCGGCTGAGGGGGGAGCCGTAAACATCGTCGATCTTGTTGAATCCCTCAAATGCTGATGGAAAAGCAAAAGGAACGTATCCGAAAGAGGTTGATCGAAAAAGACCAAGCCGAAGAATAAGAATAATGTTTTTTTAGTACTTTAATTTTTTTTTTATTTTTAGATATTAATGTGTTTTTTTTTAATGTGTGTTTTTTTTTAATAATTTATGAGTTTTTTTAACAATACGTTTTTTGAATATATTTATAAAAAAATAAAAAAAAAATCCGCTGGAGCCCCTGCTGGAGCCCCTCCACACCAGGGCCAGGGGCTCCAGCGGGGGCTCCAACACCCATCTTATCCAGTTTCTCTCTCTGCCACACGTCACAATATTATTGGCTGGAGCCCCCACTCACGGCCCCATTAGAGCCCCCCACACCCCTCAGCCTTACACAGACTATGTTTGGGCTGTGCTACCACAATGGAAACCAAAGTAAAGTAACAGTATTTTTGTTTTGGGAGTGGTGAAAATTATTAAATTGAAGGTTATGCAAAAGTTTAGTTATAACTTTTTTTTAACGTGTTTGAAACTGATTTTAACATTTTAGACTTAATTCACCCAATAACATAATTAGGAAGGAAACTCATCACGTGGGAAAAATGCTTTTAAGCCAGGTTTCGAACTTGATACCATAAGAACTCAAGCCTTAACTATCATACACATGCATTGGACCAGAAGACCAACTGCAGTTTAGTTATAAACTATTAAAATTTCAATATTAGTTAGGTATTTTAAACTTTCTAATATTTTTTAAACGACCAACGAATAAAAGTCTGGCTATATGGGATAACCCAATAATAAAAAGCAATTTTATTATGGGATAACCCAATAATAAAAAGCAATTTCATATATATCAAGGGAAACCCATTCCCCAAAGGCCCCTGTGGTAAAAACAATTTGGAGTCCAATGATAACCGGAGGCCTGTCACCCCCAACCCAAAATCTCACTCCTATTGTTAGTTGAGCTAAATTTATTGGCTTAACTTTCAAATACGAATAAATAAGTTATGTATTGTGCTATAACAATAAAATAATATAATATATAATATAAATAAATAAAAGCCATGTATAAATTACAAAGTGTTGTTAAATACTATGCTTAATTATATGAACAAGACAAATATAATTTATTAATCATATTCGTCATTGTTAGACAGGAATCGACATTATAACAAAAGTGATACTGATTAAATTGTCAATACTAAACTTCAATGAATTAGCATGTCATAGTTTAGATCACAAAAATCTAATTTGTATACATACAAAGTATAATTTGCGTGTTTTTAGTGGCACGTCTAAAAGAAAAGTTTAGATATCAAATTGTTGTTTTTCTCGCATATAAGTATCTTAATATTTGCTAAAGTTGAGAGGTAGCCGGGGCTATCTTAAGCCCTTCACAGATCCGCCATTGCATTTCTTTATAAGGTATTTTATAAGGTGTCGTTGACTATTAACCATGGGATCGATAGTCATTTTTGACATGATTCATAAAACTAAAGACAAATGCATTGGGGTTATAGTTGTTTAGATCCACATGTTTCGGGTGATGCTTGCATGTCGAGTCATGCAACGTTGGTCCATTTGATGGCCCATGCTTAGATTAGACTAGATGAGTATTACCCACATGAGGATCGCATACCACACGATGATATGTGATTGGCTTCACACCATTTATGAGGTTAGTACTCTGTAAGTCTGTATATAAGTTATATGGTATCCTACACGTGTCAAAATTCAAAAGTCGAAGGTTGAAGCTTGTAACATAAAGGGTTGTTATATACAACCACAAACACCATTCCCATTGTGTGTAAATAAGGCTATACGGCTCGTATAGGGCCTATACGAGTCATATAGGCCTAACTTATATACGAGTCGTATAGATATTCTTGTTCGTATAGACCCTATACGAGCCGCATAGACCTATACGAGCCGTATATGGTCTATACGACTCATATAAACAGCATGTCAACTGTACTTTGGCCAGATATTTATAATTATTTTATGGTCTATACGAGCCGTATAGATGGTATACGACCCGTACAGGCCAGGTATCAATTTTTCTTGCTCCAAACGTAATTATTTTTATGTCAGTTATATTCAAAAGCTTAGATAACTTACATGGGCGTCAACCAAAATGGATTGCATGACCATATATAAAAAGTCGTTACCCAAAAACGCTCATGTTGTTCGTATGTTTTTATGTATATGGCAAAATATTTACTTTTAAATTACGTATTTCTATTTTGTAAACAACTCGGATGTTAATTTTAATATTTTGTAATTTTAAAAAAAATCTTAAAAAAAAATACTATATGAGTCGTATAGGCCTATACGGCTCGTATAGGGGCTATACGATGCAAATAAATGAAAACTGACACTCCTAACCGAAAATAACTTGACACAACACCTATACAAGTCGTATAGGCCCTCCTAGTGTGTGAATAACCTCTCTGGTGTATGAATAACCTAAGCCAGCATAAATGGTGTTTTTTTTTTCTTATTTTGTTGATAAAATATCATATGATATATGTTAAACGCATATAGTGTCTTCGGATTAAATAATAAGCCGGTAAATTACCAAAATGGTTTTTATGTTAAGTCTGTATTATTATTATTATTATTATTATTATTATTATTATTATTATTATTATTTTCGTTTCACTTCTTGATCCATGCTGTATCATGTAAATTACCGCTTGTGATCATTTTCACCACAAAGCATTAAGCCCATGTGAAATGAAACTTATACACGTTTACTTCAAAAAGAAAGACAACCCCCAACCATTACCCTGCGTAAACGTGAGAGCTAAGTTAAGCATCGGGTGTGTGTTCGGCCCAAGTAATGTTTAAAACGTTGTGCTCAGTTATACATGCTTGGTCCTTTGCTCAATTATATATAGAGTAAAGTGTTAAAATCGTTCCTGAGGTTTAATCATTTTTGCAACTTTCATCCAAAAAAAATGTTATTTTTTACGACTGGACCATCTTACACCGACTAAAGTTCTTATATATTGACTTAACGATGAAATTCTCTCTTATATTATTTGTTATAATTTGCATCATCGCTAGTTTTATTCATAGTTTTGCCTTTTATATTTTGCTACCAAAGTAATAAAAACCAACTTTAAAACTTTTTCATTTTATACGTTTGTCATCAAACTTACATTTATTTTTATGCTTTGTCCGTCAAATTTATAAGAAGTTAAAAACTAACTTCAAAACTTATGTCCTTTATATTTTGGTTACCAAACTTTTAACTCTAGGCGTAGACTCGTAGGCCATCAAATTTAGCTTTGCCCTACTTTCACGCCTGTAAACGAACAGAACATTCGGTAAACTATCGTGAAACCGTTCGACGGGAAGTTCGTTTATTTAATATACGAACGAACATGAACAAAAAATTTATGTTCGTTTAATTAAACGAATGAACATGAACACATGTTCCGTTCGTTCATTTATGTTCATGAACGTTCGTTTATGTTCATTTATGTCTATTTATTTATGTTCATTTATGTATTAATATTAACAAAATATAATCAAATTTTATCTAGATATGTCATCTGCTTAAAAGTTTTATATTTGTTAATTTGTGTTCATTTAAGTGTTTTCATTTAAGTTTGTTTATATTTGTGTTTATTTACGTTTGTTCATACATGTTCGTTTTTCTTTATTCAGTTATGTTAGTTTAGATTTTAAGCAAATGAACACAAATGTCCATTTTTAAATAAACGAACATGAACATAAATATTTGTTCGATTAAGTGTCCATGTTCTTTTAAAGTTAAATGAATGAACACGAACATGCACTTGTTCGTGTTCATTCGATTTGTTTACAGGCTTTCATTATTCACATTGATGAATACATCGATCTCAATCTCTAGGCTCTGTCGATTTTATTTGTGTTCGTTTGTGTTCGTGAACACATTAATTTCCTTAATAAACGAACACGAACTTAAAATCTCGTTCGGTAAGTGTTCGTGAACCGTTCGTGAACACATTATTTACTTAACGAATGAACATGAACAAGGCCTTGTTTGTGTTTGTTCGGTTCGTTTACAGCCTTACCTACTTTTGCCAAACTAATAAAACCAACTTCAAGACTTTTGTCTTACTTTGCCCATCAAACGTTCAACTTCTGTCGCGGGTTTTTTGACAGTACTGTAATGAATCGAACTGATATAAACCAAGTTCAAGTTCCCGCAACATCCCGTCACAACGCATCAATTCAAACAACTGCATAGAAGGTTTGGATCATTTCACGTTTCCGACAAGGTGGTAAACGGCGTTAGGGTTCCTTCGCAAATCTAATTCGAGCCGCTACAATTCACGAGGTCTCCATGCAGTTATGTTTTTGTGTGCTAGATACAATGACATTATTTGATTTTGATGGTTTATAACATGTCATTTATTTATAAACAAATATGTCTATAGAGATTGGGTAAGGTTAAAATGAAAAATCATTAAAGTTATGAAAACCCGTGAAAACCATATGTAATATCGTTTTTTTTTTTGTTACATGTAATATATGTTGTAACATTTAATACAAAACATCGAAATATCAAAAAAAAAATGGTTTGCTATTTTTTAATATTTTTTTACTAATTTTTATATATATTTTCAGAATAGAGAAAAAGTTATATTTATATTTACATTTTTTATTCACTTTAATTGTGCACCACAAGATTTAAACATTAATTAAAAACATGTGGTTGAGAACGGGTTTCTAGAATTTTCACAACTCAAGTGGATTTTCATTTTATACTTTATAAAGAGACGATCGTATGTTGTAATGATTATTTATACCACCTGGCACATAAATAAAACCAGAATCTTTAAAGATAAAAAAGAAGACCAAAAGTTCTTAAAAGCATGATACCGTGGTCCTTCTTGAGTCTCCTCATTTGAAGCGCGAATCCTTACTACTTTCGACTCATCATCTAAATACAAAACACTACACATATATAGTCACAAACATAGATACATATGTGTACAAAAACCAATGAAAACATCCGTTTATGATACTCCGTTGGAAAACATTGTGTGATTAATGTTATGTGTTCAACGAAATAATTTATCGAAGGATCAGTGGTTAATGACTGCTTAATTACCGGCGAAGATAATTTAGCAACCAATAATCGACATTATTTTTCCTTTGTAATTAATTCATTTTGAAAAACAACTAAATAAATATTGTTAGTTTTCAGTAAATGTAAATAAATTGCATACATAGAGATGCTTCTCAATACTTTGTGCATTCAAAATGTTAAATGAACTTCTAACAATAATAATAATATGGAAAAGAAAAACTTTTAAATAGACGGCATAAAACGAAGGGTAAAACAAGACAAAGGGCCATGCTTTATTGTTTTTTACCTCGTTAGAGCATTCTCATCCAACTTTCTATCTATAAATCAAAAATTACATTAAAATTCGCTATATTTTCCCTCTTCATTTCAATTAAATAATACTTTTTATATCTTTTATCATTACCTTTTTTCTTTCTTTCACTCACAATCACTCTCAAATATATTAAAATATTATAAGGCATGAACAGTAACTTTTCAAATATACAGAAAAATCACTACATTTTCTAAAATATAAAAACTCTTCACTCACAACACCCTGAATCACTATCTAAATTATAAAAACACCCCTCACACAAAATAAAGAATTGGATGAGAATGCTTCTTATACACCTCAAACCAAATGACAAGACTAAGACATCACACAGAGACACAAAATACGAGAGAAATAGTTAAGTAAAACTAGCACAATCAGTTATGTCTTTTTTATCTTAAAAAACGGATTTTCTAGGGACACTGCCCAATTGCTAAAACACCGGCATATACGCCGCGATTTATACGCGGCGTATAGTCCGGTGTTCCTAGAAAATCCAACCATTTTTGTCTTATTATGTTTTTTTTTTGTTTTTTTTCTTTGTTATTTTGTTATTATTATTATTATTATATATTAATTATTTATTTATTTATTATTTAATATCCTTTCGGTGAAAAACAGTTAACACATATATATACCAAAAATCATTGTTAAATCTGTACAAATAAAAGAAAATACAACAACTAAAACATAAAATATACGTGAAGTCCCCCATGTCCATGCCCATGTCGTCGTCGTGGCCCACGAGGCCCCCGAAAGCGTCGCCAACGTCGGCGTCGTCCTCTCCCCTGCGCCTCGGCCCCGAACCGTCCGGGGCGACCACGTCGTCGCCCCGTCCGCGTTTCACGCCAGACGTGCTCGCCTTGTGACACCCGGTAAATTCCCAACCCCTTAAACTAAGTAATCAACCTAATATTTAGGTGATTGTAAATATTATGCGCGCCATGTTAGTCAGCGCGTGCATTTGTTATGTGCGCCCTGCGCGAGCGCGCTATGTTAAGAATCAGCGCGGGCACATTATGTGCGCCCGGCGCGAGCATATGTTAGAATCAACGCGGGCATTTATGTTTGCCCTGCGCGAGCGCGCCATGTTAGTCAGCGCGTGCATGTGTTATGTGCGCCCTGCGCGAGCGCACCATATTAAGAACCTGCGTGAGCATATGTTATATGCGCCATGCGTGAATGATTTGGCTTTATGTTTTCATGTAACTTAAACGTTATATTGTCTATGGATTGACCATCCCGCATGATGCTAAGGCGGGTGCATCCTACATCGTTTATGCGCGTGCGGAAGGGAACTAATCTACCCGCATGGCGGGAACGTTGAGAGCTAGTTTGTCTGAAGCTCCAGGATGGAATTGACTTCAACATGACTGATCACTATGTTGAAATACCAAGACCACCTGGAGAATCTACAAATGAAACTCAAATGTCCCTAACTGCGAGAAGGTTACGCACCTACCCGCAGCAAAGAAATGTCCTACACGCAGAAAGCTATGCGCACCAAGTTATACGCGCAGAACACTTAGTCAAAATGATCAGATTTAAGGAAATTGTCCCCGCCCAAAAGAGGGCGGTTGCGTGTTTCAGAAAACTTCTACTTTTTACTGTACACTGTCTAAAGCACTGAAAAAGCAAACTGTAAAAGTCAACTGCCAGCCACCCACTCTCACCAGCCACCGCCCTGCATGTCCTGTCCATATCAAATCAGAATCTTTAATCTACTTTTCTACTCTTTTTAATAAATAATAATAATTTCCATACTTTATCATCATTTCAAAAGATTACAATTCCCTAAAGCAAGGGATTATGTTCCCTTGAGTTTGCCTATAAATTTGTAGCCTAAATTATCACCCAAAACACACTTCAAAGAACTACAAACTTGCACTAATCCTTTCCCAAGCATCCGTTGTTTCCAGCTCCGATCCTGTTACTAGGTAAGCCGAGATTATAACCTTGAGATCTACTTTCCAACCCTTATATCTTGATCTTAATATATATACTTGTTATTTAATCGTATTCTAGACCTTCGATTCCGAGGCCAACACCAAGAAAACCCGAGTCTCGATTAATCCCTTAACAAGAACCACAGGTGAGTCTCACAGCCCCATTTTCACTGTTTTCACTATTTTAAACTGTTTTCGGGGCGAGGGACACGTACTTAAATAATGTTTTATCATGGTATACTTACAAGCTAAGCAAACGATTACGTGTTTAAGTTATGTTTCATGATGAGCAACGCGAACAGTTATCTATGGTTTTTCGATGATAGTGCACCAGATTCGAGTAAGTGATCACTTTACCATTGGAACTCTAAGGGTAGGGACTGCTGGTTTGATCCGCCCACTCGTAGGGGTCGCACCTCTGACACAGACGAGTGCCTAGCATGTCACGGGGCAGTACTATGGGATTAAGCCCGCTCGTAGAGGTCGCTCCTCTTACGCAGACGAGCGCCTTGTTTTCCGGCACAACGTCCGCGCGTAACCCGCGGGACGGTATTACAGCATATATTCGCTCGTAGTGGCAGCGCCACTTACACAGACGAGCACAGTTTTCCAGAAATGTTCGCGCGTAACCCGCGGAACGGTTTTATCAGAATATGTTAATATAACTGTCTTACCAAGCATGTGTTTTAATGATGCTAACAGAATATGTTTCAGAATGATTATGACGCAATACGATTTATCAAGTTACTAAAACTTGTGAACTCACTCAGTTTATACTGATTCAAATGTTTTTACGTGTCTTTCAGGAGATAACTAGGTAGCGCATGGAGTCACACTTAGAGCACCTCACGCTGAACATCTAAAACTAGCTTTTTGGAAGATTTTAGTTCTATCCCTTCGATGCGCGTGGTTGTACCCGCCGCGCAAGGGGATATGGCGTGGAAATCTTCAACAGTTTTTATACTTGGATGTTTTTATGTAATCTTAAACAATGTAATGTATTTGTATTAAACATTTCATGCGCAATGAAAATCTTTGAATGTTTTGCAATGGCCCGTGCTTAATTATCAATCCCCACTCGCGCGCGCCCGGCTGTTTCCGCCGCTCAGGGCCGGGTGTGACAGATTGGTATCAGAGCACTGGTTATAGCGAACTAGGAAAAGAAGTTTTTAACCTAGACTATAACCTTTGGGGAATCGCATGAAATATTTTTCAAAGAATATTTTCAAAAGAAAAATCACACACGCACTTAGGAACACGGGTCACAGTGTCTAGAGATAAGAACATTATGTGCTCTGAGTACATGCGCTAAGTTTGTTATATTTTCTTTTTATGAAAAGAATGCCTCCAACCAGAGCCAAGGGAATTACCATGACACCCGAGGAGCTCGCAGAAATAATCGCGCAGGCGATTGCAACGCATGAGGCCAGCAAGGCCGAATCTAGTCAGGGTCGCCAAGAGAACGAGACCCCAGAACCCGAATCAGGGGCCTTGGACAAAGGATGCTCCTATAAAACATTCATGGCCTGTAGGCCTTGGCCGTTCAAAGGCACCGAAGGAGCCATTGGGCTCTACAATTGGATTGACAAGATGGAGACAGTTCTCTCCATCAGCGGATGTAGTGAAAACCAGAAGGTCCTTTACGCGACCTGCATGTTCCAAGAAGCAGCTTCGTCTTGGTGGAAGCTCCAAGTAAAGACTTTGGGGCGAGAAGTTGCTCTTCACAAGACCTGGGAAGAATTGAAAGAAATGATGATGAGAAAGTTCTGCTCTCGCGCAGAAATTCAGAGCTTGCAACAAGAATTCTGGAACCACACCATGGTAGGAACGGATATCGATGCCTACACCAATCGTTTCAACGAGCTTTGCCAGCTGGTGCCAGACATGGCAAGCACAGAAGAAAAGAAAATCGAGAGGTACATCTTTGGGTTACCTCCTGTCGTTAGAGTCCCGCTCAACGCCGCCGCACCTCCGACCTTTGACGAGGCGGTTGCGCGAGCCATCACCCTTACAAGGGATACGGTTCGTGCGGGTATGTTGACCGCTCGCTTGAACGAGCAGCGAACCTCTGACTCCAAGAGGAAATGGAACTCCCACCGAGGATCAGACTTCAAGCAGCCACCGCCCAAGAAGCAGGAAAGCACAAGGGTTTACGCGATTCAAGCCGCGGAACCATCAAGGAAAGGATACAGCGGGCCTCGCCCATGGTGCAGCAAATGCAAGTATCACCACGAGGGTGAATGCGCGAACGTCACGTGCGCCAAATGTGGCAGACCAGGACACAAGACAGTGAATTGCCGTGCTAAAGAAGCTGGAGCCAATGACAACTGCTACGCATGCGGGAAGCCTGGACACTTCAGTCGGGATTGCCCGCAGAAAGGAAACCAAGCTCGCGGGAGAGCTTTTGTGATCGGCGCGGGTGAGGCAAAGGAAGAGCCGAATGTGGTAACCGGTACGTTTTTGCTTAACGGTCATTATGCATCTGTCTTATTTGATACTGGCGCTGACCTAAGTTTTATATCCCATGAGTTTAAAAACTCCCTGGGCTTAGCGACCAGTAGGCTAGACAAACCTTATACTATAGAACTAGCCAATGGTAGGCAGTTATGCGCGAATGAAAGGACTGAGCAATGTGTATTAGTCATGGGAGGTCATGAGTTCAATATAAACTTGTTGCCAATAGATTTGGGAAGTTTCGATATTGTGGTAGGTATGGATTGGTTGGTCGAGAATCTCGCGGAGATTGTTTGTCATGAGAAGCAGGTTCGGATTCCACTGTTGAACGGAGAAACTTTGATGATTCAAGGGGAAAGAAGGGGAGTTGCGACGAAACTGATTTCATGCCTAAAGGCGCGTAAGTGCCTAAGGAAAGGGTGCTACGCCTTCCTGGCGCATGTAGTAGAGAAAGGAGATGAGCGAAGAATTGAAGACTTACCAGTAGTGCGCGAATTTCCAGAAGTTTTTCCTGAAGATTTGCCCGGGTTACCGCCGCCGCGACAAGTCGAGTTTCGTATTGATTTGGTCCCAGGAGCTGCGCCAGTAGCTCGAGCGCCTTATCGCTTAGCTCCATCTGAGATGCAAGAGCTATCCAATCAGTTACAGGAACTATTGGATAAGGGTTTCATACGCCCAAGCTTTTCACCTTGGGGAGCTCCAGTACTGTTTGTAAAGAAGAAGGATGGTTCGTTCCGGATGTGTATTGACTACAGGGAGCTGAACAAGCTGACAGTCAAAAATCGGTACCCCTTACCAAGGATTGACGACTTATTTGACCAGTTGCAGGGATCCAGTTATTATTCGAAGATAGATCTACGGTCAGGATACCACCAACTTAGGGTCCATGAGGAAGACGCGCCAAAGACAGCCTTCCGAACCAGATATGGCCATTATGAGTTCTTAGTGATGCCTTTCGGGCTAACTAATGCGCCAGCTATATTCATGGATCTGATGAACCGTGTGTGCAAACCATACTTGGACAAGTTTGTGATTGTGTTTATAGATGATATTTTGATTTACTCTCGAACCAAGGCCGAGCATGAGCAACACCTGAGAATGATTTTGGAATTGTTAAGGAAAGAAAAGTTGTATGCGAAGTTTTCCAAGTGCGAGTTTTGGCTTAGAGAAGTTCACTTTCTCGGTCACGTTGTAAACGAGAAAGGAATACACGTCGATCCTTCTAAGGTTAAAGCCATCGAAAACTGGGAAGCGCCAAAAACCCCAACTGAGGTGAGGCAATTCCTAGGACTAGCTGGCTACTATCGACGCTTCATTGAGAACTTCTCCAAGATAGCTCTACCTCTGACCGCGCTAACTCAGAAAGACAAGGCGTTTATTTGGGGCAAGAATCAGGAAGCGGCATTTCAAATGTTGAAACAGAAGTTATGTAGTGCGCCAATCTTATCCCTGCCCGAGGGGACAGATGACATCGTTGTTTACTGCGACGCTTCACACCAGGGACTCGGATGTGTCCTTATGCAGCGAGACAAAGTTATAGCGTATGCCTCGCGCCAACTTAAGACCAATGAGAAGAACTACACAACGCATGATTTAGAACTTGGAGCTGTTGTCTTCGCGCTAAAGATTTGGCGCCATTACCTCTACGGTACGAAATGTGTAATCTTTACGGATCATAAGAGCCTCCAACATATATTCGATCAGAAGGAATTAAACATGAGGCAACGAAGATGGGTTGAATTGTTGAATGATTATGATTGCGAGATCAAGTATCATCCGGGGAAAGCGAATGTGGTAGCAGACGCGCTAAGCAGAAAGGAGCGAATAAAAACGCTACGAGTCAAGGCTCTAAGGTTGACCATTCACGCAGATCTCTCTACCCGCATCCGAGACGCTCAGCAAGAAGCCTTGAAACCAGAGTTTGTTAAAACTGAATCCCTTGGGGGTATGATTGAGAATTTGGAACTTAAAGGGAACAACACTCGATATTTTGCCAACCGCATATGGGTCCCTCTCAAGGGAGGATTGCGCGAGCAAGTTTTAAACGAAGCTCACAAGACGCGATATTCCGTACATCCTGGCGCAGACAAGATGTACCAAGATGTTAAAACGCTGTATTGGTGGCCCAATCTTAAAGGCGCCATCGCGATGTATGTCAGTAAGTGCCTGACGTGTTCAAAAGTAAAGGCTGAATACCAGAAACCATCGGGGTTGCTTCAGCAGCCAGAAATTCCCATGTGGAAGTGGGAACAAATCTCTATGGACTTCATCACCAAACTACCAAGGACACCTGGGGGTTATGACACGATATGGGTTATTGTAGATCGGCTAACTAAGTCAGCGCACTTCCTGCCGATTAAAGAAACTGATAAAATGGAAAAGTTAGCCCGACTGTATATTCGAGAAGTAGTTTCAAAACATGGAGTCCCAGTGTCCATCATTTCTGATAGAGATAGTCGGTTCACCTCAAGGTTTTGGAGATCATTACAAGAGGGGTTAGGTACTCGACTGGACATGAGTACGGCTTATCACCCCCAAACGGATGGACAAAGCGAACGAACGATCCAGACATTGGAAGATATGCTGCGCGCGTGCGCGATCGATTTTGGAGGTAGTTGGGATACCCACCTCCCATTGGTTGAATTTTCTTACAACAACAGTTATCACACAAGCATTAAGGCTGCGCCGTTCGAAGCTTTATATGGGCGCAAGTGTAGATCCCCACTGTGTTGGGCTGAAGTGGGCGACAAGCAAATGACAGGTCCAGAAGTGATCCAAGAAACAACAGACAAGATTTTTCAGATAAGGGATCGCCTTAAGGCAGCACGCGACAGACAGAAAAGTTATGCTGATATGAGAAGGAAACCGTTGGAGTTTCAAGTAGGGGATAAAGTACTTTTGAAAGTCTCTCCATGGAAGGGAGTCCCCCGTTTCGGTAAGCGAGGAAAGCTAAATCCGCGCTACATTGGACCATTTGAGATCCTGGAGAGGATCGGTCCAGTTGCTTATAAACTCCGTCTACCCGCCGAACTCAGTGGAGTTCATGATACGTTTCATGTATCCAACCTCAAGAAGTGTTTATCTGACGAAACGTTGATTTTACCGTTGGAAGAAATTCATATTGACAAACAGCTGCACTTCGTAGAAGAGCCTATAGCAGTAACCGATTGGAAAGAACAAAGGTTGCGCAGAAGCAGAATCAAGTTGGTAAAAGTTCAATGGAACTCAAGGCGTGGGCCTGAATTCACGTGCCCCCGTCCCGGCCACCAGTCGGTCTCGCGGGCCGTGGGCCCGAGGAACGAACGCACAATGTGCATGCCGCCGCAACGCTGGCGGTCCAGCGGGCAAGGAGGGGTCGGAGTGATACGCAGGCCGTCCACCAGGTCTCCATGGCCCAGAGATATCGTTAGCTGGGTGACGTACCCGCCACCCATCAACGACCCTCGTCCCTGCCTGAACTGGTACGCGACAAAATAGTCTGCAAACCCCCTAACTAGGTTGCAGTGCCTATGAGTCAGCAGACACCTCAAAAAAAAACAGGTCGCGTAGGCTGCAGTGATCCGCGTCCTGATAGCGACCCCGCAACGGACATCGCAATCAGCCTGTGAAGGTACCTGTGTAATATAAGATAATATAATTTATTAACAATAATAGTAATTATATTATATTATATTATATTATATTATATTATATTATATTATATTATATTATATTATATTATATTATATTATATTATATTATATTATATTATATTATATTATATTATATTATATTATATTATATTATACATTTTAAGAACGTACCTGTGCAGCGGGTCCCTAATAGACGAGACCTTGGAACTGATGCCCAAGGTCGTATCCCCGAAGTCGTGATTGCTGATGGCCCGCCACCATACCCGCAGCTCGTCGTCCGGCATCTGGTGGATGCTCTCCGTGTATATCGGGCTGTGTACCTCCTGCGCGGTGTATAAGCCCAGAGCAACCACGGACTCCTCCATTGAGAGATGGACGTCATGCCCGAACATACGGAAGTAAACCTCTGACTGTGTCGTATCGGCGCCTGACACCCTCATCTCAATCTCTGGCATACCAGGCGCGCGGGGCCTGCAATAATATAATATAATATAATATAATATAATATAATATAATATAATATAATATATTAAAAACATAACAATGTGGAGTAAACTTACGTAACGCGTATCATGGAGTAAACCTCTAGTGTCAGCTCCCGGTGAGCTGATAGTGGCATACTAAAGTATCGGCTCTAGGGCGTATCCTGTCCAATGTACTCAGCCACCCGCTGGTGCGCGTCACAGGACTCCAAAAACGACCAGAAAATAATCGTGCTGGGAAAACGGGTGCATCTGGCGTAGGCGAATGTATCGTGCTGGGAAACGGCTACAGAACTATCGCATCTGTAGCCGGACAGATCAGGCACATTCCTGGGTAGCTCTCTACAGATAACTTCTTCTTCCATCTCTTCCTCCTCCTCCCCCGGTTCCTCTTCTGGGTCCTCCTCTTCTGGATCCTCCTCTGATTCTTCCTCGGGATCCTCCTCAACAGAGATTACCGGTTCTTCTTCCGGTACGTCCTCGTTATTCCTTGACATGAGTCTGCACAAAGGTTAGTTATAAGAATAATAACTATTGCTATCACTAACTATTGTCGAGGAGATTAATTAATTAAACCAAATTTAATATTAATTATATTAGAATATAACATTAGTTTTATTAAAATTTTAATTTTAATTATTATTAAAATCAATATTGAATATAAATGAATATAATATTCATAGTAAAATTT